>NW_028232624.1:0-25177 GCF_054491065.1 Syngnathus leptorhynchus | reverse complement strand
CTCGCCGAGATAAGCACGTTTTGAAATGCCGCTCTCCCGTCACTCTGGTTAATATACATGAAGAAATAACCAATTTCATCGTTTGGTTTATGTTTTACACGCGTTTTAAATTTTATTGCCGAAATCGCTTTTTCTCGCCGAGATAAGCACGTTTTCTGAAATGCCGCTCTCCCGTCACTCTGGTTAAAGTGTTATGAAAAAAAAGGCTGTTGGGGGCTAGGGAGTATCGAGTTGATCATTATACATGAAGAAATAACCAATTTCATCGTTTGGTTTATGTTTTACACGCGTTTTAAATTTTATTGCCGAAATCGCTTTTTCTCGCCGAGATAAGCACGTTTTCTGAAATGCCGCTCTCCCGTCACTCTGGTTAAAGTGTTATGAAAAAAAAGGCTGTTGGGGGCTAGGGAGTATCGAGTTGATCATTATACATGAAGAAATAACCAATTTCATCGTTTGGTTTATGTTTTACACGCGTTTTAAATTTTATTGCCGAAATCGCTTTTTCTCGCCGAGATAAGCACGTTTTCTGAAATGCCGCTCTCCCGTCACTCTGCTTAAAGTGTTATGAAAAAAAAGGCTGTTGGGGGCTAGGGAGTATCGAGTTGATCATTATACATGAAGAAATAACCAATTTCATCGTTTGGTTTATGTTTTACACGCGTTTTAAATTTTATTGCCGAAATCGCTTTTTCTCGCCGAGATAAGCACGTTTTCTGAAATGCTGCTCTCCCGTCACTCTGGTTAAAGTGTTATGAAAAAAAAGGCTGTTGGGGGCTAGGGAGTATCGAGTTGATCATTATACATGAAGAAATAACCAATTTCATCGTTTGGTTTATGTTTTACACGCGTTTTAAATTTTATTGCCGAAATCGCTTTTTCTCGCCGAGATAAGCACGTTTTCTGAAATGCCGCTCTCCCGTCACTCTGGTTAAAGTGTTATGAAAAAAAGGCTGTTGGGGGCTAGGGAGTATCGAGTTGATCATTATACATGAAGAAATAACCAATTTCATCGTTTGGTTTATGTTTTACACGCGTTTTAAATTTTATTGCCGAAATCGCTTTTTCTCGCCGAGATAAGCACGTTTTCTGAAATGCTGCTCTCCCGTCACTCTGGTTAAAGTGTTATGAAAAAAAAGGCTGTTGGGGGCTAGGGAGTATCGAGTTGATCATTATACATGAAGAAATAACCAATTTCATCGTTTGGTTTATGTTTTACACGCGTTTTAAATTTTATTGCCGAAATCGCTTTTTCTCGCCGAGATAAGCACGTTTTCTGAAATGCCGCTCTCCCGTCACTCTGGTTAAAGTGTTATGAAAAAAAAGGCTGTTGGGGGCTAGGGAGTATCGAGTTGATCATTATACATGAAGAAATAACCAATTTCATCGTTTGGTTTATGTTTTACACGCGTTTTAAATTTTATTGCCGAAATCGCTTTTTCTCGCCGAGATAAGCACGTTTTCTGAAATGCCGCTCTCCCGTCACTCTGGTTAAAGTGTTATGAAAAAAAAGGCTGTTGGGGGCTAGGGAGTATCGAGTTGATCATTATACATGAAGAAATAACCAATTTCATCGTTTGGTTTATGTTTTACACGCGTTTTAAATTTTATTGCCGAAATCGCTTTTTCTCGCCGAGATAAGCACGTTTTCTGAAATGCCGCTCTCCCGTCACTCTGGTTAAAGTGTTATGAAAAAAAAGGCTGTTGGGGGCTAGGGAGTATCGAGTTGATCATTATACATGAAGAAATAACCAATTTCATCGTTTGGTTTATGTTTTACACGCGTTTTAAATTTTATTGCCGAAATCGCTTTTTCTCGCCGAGATAAGCACGTTTTCTGAAATGCCGCTCTCCCGTCACTCTGGTTAAAGTGTTATGAAAAAAAAGGCTGTTGGGGGCTAGGGAGTATCGAGTTGATCATTATACATGAAGAAATAACCAATTTCATCGTTTGGTTTATGTTTTACACGCGTTTTAAATTTTATTGCCGAAATCGCTTTTTCTCGCCGAGATAAGCACGTTTTCTGAAATGCCGCTCTCCCGTCACTCTGGTTAAAGTGTTATGAAAAAAAAGGCTGTTGGGGGCTAGGGAGTTTTGAGTTGATCATTATACATGAAGAAATAACCAATTTCATCGTTTGGTTTATGTTTTACACGCGTTTTAAATTTTATTGCCGAAATCGCTTTTTCTCGCCGAGATAAGCACGTTTTCTGAAATGCCGCTCTCCCGTCACTCTGGTTAAAGTGTTATGAAAAAAAAGGCTGTTGGGGGCTAGGGAGTATCGAGTTGATCATTATACATGAAGAAATAACCAATTTCATCGTTTGGTTTATGTTTTACACGCGTTTTAAATTTTATTGCCGAAATCGCTTTTTCTCGCCGAGATAAGCACGTTTTCTGAAATGCCGCTCTCCCGTCACTCTGGTTAAAGTGTTATGAAAAAAAAGGCTGTTGGAGGCTAGGGAGTATCGAGTTGATCATTATACATGAAGAATTAACCAATTTCATCGTTTGGTTTATGTTTTACACGCGTTTTAAATTTTATTGCCGAAATCGCTTTTTCTCGCCGAGATAAGCACGTTTTCTGAAATGCCGCTCTCCCGTCACTCTGGTTAAAGTGTTATGAAAAAAAAAAAGGCTGTTGGGGGCTAGGGAGTATCGAGTTGATTATTATACATGAAGAAATAACCAATTTCATCGTTTGGTTTATGTTTTACACGCGTTTTAAATTTTATTGCCGAAATCGCTTTTTCTCGCCGAGATAAGCACGTTTTCTGAAATGCCGCTCTCCCGTCACTCTGGTTAAAGTGTTATGAAAAAAAAGGCTGTTGGGGGCTAGGGAGTATCGAGTTGATCATTATACATGAAGAAATAACCAATTTCATCGTTTGGTTTATGTTTTACACCCGTTTTAAATTTTATTGCCGAAATCGCTTTTTCTCGCCGAGATAAGCACGTTTTCTGAAATGCCGCTCTCCCGTCACTCTGGTTAAAGTGTTATGAAAAAAAAGGCTGTTGGGGGCTAGGGAGTATCGAGTTGATCATTATACATGAAGAAATAACCAATTTCATCGTTTGGTTTATGTTTTACACGCGTTTTAAATTTTATTGCCGAAATCGCTTTTTCTCGCCGAGATAAGCACGTTTTCTGAAATGCCGCTCTCCCGTCACTCTGGTTAAAGTGTTGTGAAAAAAAAGGCTGTTGGGGGCTAGGGAGTATCGAGTTGATCATTATACATGAAGAAATAACCAATTTCATCGTTTGGTTTATGTTTTACACGCGTTTTAAATTTTATTGCCGAAATCGCTTTTTCTTGCCGAGATAAGCACGTTTTCTGAAATGCCGCTCTCCCGTCACTCTGGTTAAAGTGTTATGAAAAAAAAGGCTGTTGGGGGCTAGGGAGTATCGAGTTGATCATTATACATGAAGAAATAACCAATTTCATCGTTTGGTTTATGTTTTACACGCGTTTTAAATTTTATTGCCGAAATCGCTTTTTCTCGCCGAGATAAGCACGTTTTGAAATGCCGCTCTCCCGTCACTCTGGTTAATATACATGAAGAAATAACCAATTTCATCGTTTGGTTTATGTTTTACACGCGTTTTAAATTTTATTGCCGAAATCGCTTTTTCTCGCCGAGATAAGCACGTTTTCTGAAATGCCGCTCTCCCGTCACTCTGGTTAAAGTGTTATGAAAAAAAAGGCTGTTGGGGGCTAGGGAGTATCGAGTTGATCATTATACATGAAGAAATAACCAATTTCATCGTTTGGTTTATGTTTTACACGCGTTTTAAATTTTATTGCCGAAATCGCTTTTTCTCGCCGAGATAAGCACGTTTTCTGAAATGCCGCTCTCCCGTCACTCTGGTTAAAGTGTTATGAAAAAAAAGGCTGTTGGGGGCTAGGGAGTATCGAGTTGATCATTATACATGAAGAAATAACCAATTTCATGGTTTGGTTTATGTTTTACACGCGTTTTAAATTTTATTGCCGAAATCGCTTTTTCTCGCCGAGATAAGCACGTTTTCTGAAATGCCGCTCTCCCGTCACTCTGGTTAAAGTGTTGTGAAAAAAAAGGCTGTTGGGGGCTAGGGAGTATCGAGTTGATCATTATACATGAAGAAATAACCAATTTCATCGTTTGGTTTATGTTTTACACGCGTTTTAAATTTTATTGCCGAAATCGCTTTTTCTTGCCGAGATAAGCACGTTTTCTGAAATGCCGCTCTCCCGTCACTCTGGTTAAAGTGTTATGAAAAAAAAGGCTGTTGGGGGCTAGGGAGTATCGAGTTGATCATTATACATGAAGAAATAACCAATTTCATCGTTTGGTTTATGTTTTACACGCGTTTTAAATTTTATTGCCGAAATCGCTTTTTCTCGCCGAGATAAGCACGTTTTCTGAAATGCCGCTCTCCCGTCACTCTGGTTAAAGTGTTATGAAAAAAAAGGCTGTTGGGGGCTAGGGAGTATCGAGTTGATCATTATACATGAAGAAATAACCAATTTCATCGTTTGGTTTATGTTTTACACGCGTTTTAAATTTTATTGCCGAAATCGCTTTTTCTCGCCGAGATAAGCACGTTTTCTGAAATGCCGCTCTCCCGTCACTCTGGTTAAAGTGTTATGAAAAAAAAGGCTGTTGGGGGCTAGGGAGTATCGAGTTGATCATTATACATGAAGAAATAACCAATTTCATCGTTTGGTTTATGTTTTACACGCGTTTTAAATTTTATTGCCGAAATCGCTTTTTCTCGCCGAGATAAGCACGTTTTCTGAAATGCCGCTCTCCCGTCACTCTGGTTAAAGTGTTATGAAAAAAAAGGCTGTTGGGGGCTAGGGAGTATCGAGTTGATCATTATACATGAAGAAATAACCAATTTCATCGTTTGGTTTATGTTTTACACGCGTTTTAAATTTTATTGCCGAAATCGCTTTTTCTCGCCGAGATAAGCACGTTTTCTGAAATGCCGCTCTCCCGTCACTCTGGTTAAAGTGTTATGAAAAAAAAGGATGTTGGGGGCTAGGGAGTATCGAGTTGATCATTATACATGAAGAAATAACCAATTTCATCGTTTGGTTTATGTTTTACACGCGTTTTAAATTTTATTGCCGAAATCGCTTTTTCTCGCCGAGATAAGCACGTTTTCTGAAATGCCGCTCTCCCGTCACTCTGGTTAAAGTGTTATGAAAAAAAAGGCTGTTGGGGGCTAGGGAGTATCGAGTTGATCATTATACATGAAGAAATAACCAATTTCATCGTTTGGTTTATGTTTTACACGCATTTTACATTTTATTGCCGAAATCGCTTTTTCTCGCCGAGATAAGCACGTTTTCTGAAATGCCGCTCTCCCGTCACTCTGGTTAAAGTGTTATGAAAAAAAAGGCTGTTGAGGGCTAGGGAGTATCGAGTTAATCATTATACATGAAGAAATAACCAATTTCATCGTTTGGTTTATGTTTTACACGCGTTTTAAATTTTATTGCCGAAATCGTTTTTTCTCGCCGAGATAAGCACGTTTTCTGAAATGCCGCTCTCCCGTCACTCTGGTTAAAGTGTTATGAAAAAAAAGGCTGTTGGGGGCTAGGGAGTATCGAGTTGATCATTATACATGAAGAAATAACCAATTTCATCGTTTGGTTTATGTTTTACACGCGTTTTAAATTTTATTGCCGAACGCTTTTTCTCGCCGAGATAAGCACGTTTTCTGAAATGCCGCTCTCCCGTCACTCTGGTTAAAGTGTTATGAAAAAAAAGGCTGTTGGGGGCTAGGGAGTATCGAGTTGATCATTATACATGAAGAAATAACCAATTTCATCGTTTGGTTTATGTTTTACACGCGTTTTAAGTTTTATTGCCGAAATCGCTTTTTCTCGTCGAGATAAGCACGTTTTTTGAAATGCCGCTCTCCCGTCACTCTGGTTAAAGTGTTATGAAAAAAAAGGCTGTTGGGGGCTAGGGAGTATCGAGTTGATCATTATACATGAAGAAATAACCAATTTCATCGTTTGGTTTATGTTTTACACGCGTTTTAAATTTTATTGCCGAAATCGCTTTTTCTCGCCGAGATAAGCACGTTTTCTGAAATGCCGCTCTCCCGTCACTCTGGTTAAAGTGTTATGAAAAAAAAGGCTGTTGGGGGCTAGGGAGTATCGAGTTGATCATTATACATGAATAAATAACCAATTTCATCGTTTGGTTTATGTTTTACACGCGTTTTAAATTTTATTGCCGAAATCGCTTTTTCTCGCCGAGATAAGCACGTTTTCTGAAATGCCGCTCTCCCGTCACTCTGGTTAAAGTGTTATGAAAAAAAAGGCTGTTGGGGGCTAGGGAGTATCGAGTTGATCATTATACATGAAGAAATAACCAATTTCATCGTTTGGTTTATGTTTTACACGCGTTTTAAATTTTATTGCCGAAATCGCTTTTTCTCGCCGAGATAAGCACGTTTTCTGAAATCCTGCTCTCCCGTCACTCTGGTTAAAGTTTTATGAAAAAAAAGGCTGTTGGGGGCTAGGGAGTATCGAGTTGATCATTATACATGAAGAAATAACCAATTTCATCGTTTGGTTTATGTTTTACACGCGTTTTAAATTTTATTGTCGAAATCGCTTTTTCTCGCCGAGATAAGCACGTTTTCTGAAATGCCGCTCTCCCGTCACTCTGGTTAAAGTGTTATGAAAAAAAAGGCTGTTGGGGGCTAGGGAGTATCGAGTTGATCATTATACATGAAGAAATAACCAATTTCATCGTTTGGTTTATGTTTTACACGCGTTTTAAATTTTATTGCCGAAATCGCTTTTTCTCGCCGAGATAAGCACGTTTTCTGAAATGCCGCTCTCCCGTCACTCTGGTTAAAGTGTTATGAAAAAAAAGGATGTTGGGGGCTAGGGAGTATCGAGTTGATCATTATACATGAAGAAATAACCAATTTCATCGTTTGGTTTATGTTTTACACGCGTTTTAAATTTTATTGCCGAAATCGCTTTTTCTCGCCGAGATAAGCACGTTTTCTGAAATGCCGCTCTCCCGTCACTCTGGTTAAAGTGTTATGAAAAAAAAGGCTGTTGGGGGCTAGGGAGTATCGAGTTGATCATTATACATGAAGAAATAACCAATTTCATCGTTTGGTTTATGTTTTACACGCATTTTACATTTTATTGCCGAAATCGCTTTTTCTCGCCGAGATAAGCACGTTTTCTGAAATGCCGCTCTCCCGTCACTCTGGTTAAAGTGTTATGAAAAAAAAGGCTGTTGAGGGCTAGGGAGTATCGAGTTAATCATTATACATGAAGAAATAACCAATTTCATCGTTTGGTTTATGTTTTACACGCGTTTTAAATTTTATTGCCGAAATCGTTTTTTCTCGCCGAGATAAGCACGTTTTCTGAAATGCCGCTCTCCCGTCACTCTGGTTAAAGTGTTATGAAAAAAAAGGCTGTTGGGGGCTAGGGAGTATCGAGTTGATCATTATACATGAAGAAATAACCAATTTCATCGTTTGGTTTATGTTTTACACGCGTTTTAAATTTTATTGCCGAACGCTTTTTCTCGCCGAGATAAGCACGTTTTCTGAAATGCCGCTCTCCCGTCACTCTGGTTAAAGTGTTATGAAAAAAAAGGCTGTTGGGGGCTAGGGAGTATCGAGTTGATCATTATACATGAAGAAATAACCAATTTCATCGTTTGGTTTATGTTTTACACGCGTTTTAAGTTTTATTGCCGAAATCGCTTTTTCTCGTCGAGATAAGCACGTTTTTTGAAATGCCGCTCTCCCGTCACTCTGG
This sequence comes from Syngnathus leptorhynchus, assembly GCF_054491065.1. NCBI lineage: Eukaryota > Metazoa > Chordata > Actinopteri > Syngnathiformes > Syngnathidae > Syngnathus > Syngnathus leptorhynchus. The sequence continues at coordinate 17,383 of NW_028232624.1, read as the reverse complement.
TTAAAGTGTTATGAAAAAAAAGGCTGTTGGGGGCTAGGGAGTATCGAGTTGATCATTATACATGAAGAAATAACCAATTTCATCGTTTGGTTTATGTTTTACACGCGTTTTAAATTTTATTGCCGAAATCGCTTTTTCTCGCCGAGATAAGCACGTTTTCTGAAATGCCGCTCTCCCGTCACTCTGGTTAAAGTGTTATGAAAAAAAAGGCTGTTGGGGGCTAGGGAGTATCGAGTTGATCATTATACATGAATAAATAACCAATTTCATCGTTTGGTTTATGTTTTACACGCGTTTTAAATTTTATTGCCGAAATCGCTTTTTCTCGCCGAGATAAGCACGTTTTCTGAAATGCCGCTCTCCCGTCACTCTGGTTAAAGTGTTATGAAAAAAAAGGCTGTTGGGGGCTAGGGAGTATCGAGTTGATCATTATACATGAAGAAATAACCAATTTCATCGTTTGGTTTATGTTTTACACGCGTTTTAAATTTTATTGCCGAAATCGCTTTTTCTCGCCGAGATAAGCACGTTTTCTGAAATCCTGCTCTCCCGTCACTCTGGTTAAAGTTTTATGAAAAAAAAGGCTGTTGGGGGCTAGGGAGTATCGAGTTGATCATTATACATGAAGAAATAACCAATTTCATCGTTTGGTTTATGTTTTACACGCGTTTTAAATTTTATTGTCGAAATCGCTTTTTCTCGCCGAGATAAGCACGTTTTCTGAAATGCCGCTCTCCCGTCACTCTGGTTAAAGTGTTATGAAAAAAAAGGCTGTTGGGGGCTAGGGAGTATCGAGTTGATCATTATACATGAAGAAATAACCAATTTCATCGTTTGGTTTATGTTTTACACGCGTTTTAAATTTTATTGCCGAAATCGCTTTTTCTCGCCGAGATAAGCACGTTTTCTGAAATGCTGCTCTCCCGTCACTCTGGTTAAAGTTTTATGAAAAAAAAAGCTGTTGGGGGCTAGGGAGTATCGAGTTGATCATTATACATGAAGAAATAACCAATTTCATCGTTTGGTTTATGTTTTACACGCGTTTTAAATTTTATTGCCGAAATCGCTTTTTCTCGCCGAGATAAGCACGTTTTCTGAAATGCCGCTCTCCCGTCACTCTGGTTAAAGTGTTATGAAAAAAAAGGCTGTTGGGGGCTAGGGAGTATCGAGTTGATCATTATACATGAAGAAATAACCAATTTCATCGTTTGGTTTATGTTTTACACGCGTTTTAAATTTTATTGCCGAAATCGCTTTTTCTCGCCGAGATAAGCACGTTTTCTGAAATGCCGCTCTCCCGTCACTCTGGTTAAAGTGTTATGAAAAAAAAGGCTGTTGGGGGCTAGGGAGTATCGAGTTGATCATTATACATGAAGAAATAACCAATTTCATCGTTTGGTTTATGTTTTACACGCGTTTTAAATTTTATTGCCGAAATCGCTTTTTCTCGCCGAGATAAGCACGTTTTCTGAAATGCCGCTCTCCCGTCACTCTGGTTAAAGTGTTATGAAAAAAAAGGCTGTTGGGGGCTAGGGAGTATCGAGTTGATCATTATACATGAAGAAATAACCAATTTCATCGTTTGGTTTATGTTTTACACGCGTTTTAAATTTTATTGCCGAAATCGCTTTTTCTCGCCGAGATAAGCACGTTTTCTGAAATGCCGCTCTCCCGTCACTCTGGTTAAAGTGTTATGAAAAAAAAGGATGTTGGGGGCTAGGGAGTATCGAGTTGATCATTATACATGAAGAAATAACCAATTTCATCGTTTGGTTTATGTTTTACACGCGTTTTAAATTTTATTGCCGAAATCGCTTTTTCTCGCCGAGATAAGCACGTTTTCTGAAATGCCGCTCTCCCGTCACTCTGGTTAAAGTGTTATGAAAAAAAAGGCTGTTGGGGGCTAGGGAGTATCGAGTTGATCATTATACATGAAGAAATAACCAATTTCATCGTTTGGTTTATGTTTTACACGCATTTTACATTTTATTGCCGAAATCGCTTTTTCTCGCCGAGATAAGCACGTTTTCTGAAATGCCGCTCTCCCGTCACTCTGGTTAAAGTGTTATGAAAAAAAAGGCTGTTGAGGGCTAGGGAGTATCGAGTTAATCATTATACATGAAGAAATAACCAATTTCATCGTTTGGTTTATGTTTTACACGCGTTTTAAATTTTATTGCCGAAATCGTTTTTTCTCGCCGAGATAAGCACGTTTTCTGAAATGCCGCTCTCCCGTCACTCTGGTTAAAGTGTTATGAAAAAAAAGGCTGTTGGGGGCTAGGGAGTATCGAGTTGATCATTATACATGAAGAAATAACCAATTTCATCGTTTGGTTTATGTTTTACACGCGTTTTAAATTTTATTGCCGAACGCTTTTTCTCGCCGAGATAAGCACGTTTTCTGAAATGCCGCTCTCCCGTCACTCTGGTTAAAGTGTTATGAAAAAAAAGGCTGTTGGGGGCTAGGGAGTATCGAGTTGATCATTATACATGAAGAAATAACCAATTTCATCGTTTGGTTTATGTTTTACACGCGTTTTAAGTTTTATTGCCGAAATCGCTTTTTCTCGTCGAGATAAGCACGTTTTTTGAAATGCCGCTCTCCCGTCACTCTGGTTAAAGTGTTATGAAAAAAAAGGCTGTTGGGGGCTAGGGAGTATCGAGTTGATCATTATACATGAAGAAATAACCAATTTCATCGTTTGGTTTATGTTTTACACGCGTTTTAAATTTTATTGCCGAAATCGCTTTTTCTCGCCGAGATAAGCACGTTTTCTGAAATGCCGCTCTCCCGTCACTCTGGTTAAAGTGTTATGAAAAAAAAGGCTGTTGGGGGCTAGGGAGTATCGAGTTGATCATTATACATGAATAAATAACCAATTTCATCGTTTGGTTTATGTTTTACACGCGTTTTAAATTTTATTGCCGAAATCGCTTTTTCTCGCCGAGATAAGCACGTTTTCTGAAATGCCGCTCTCCCGTCACTCTGGTTAAAGTGTTATGAAAAAAAAGGCTGTTGGGGGCTAGGGAGTATCGAGTTGATCATTATACATGAAGAAATAACCAATTTCATCGTTTGGTTTATGTTTTACACGCGTTTTAAATTTTATTGCCGAAATCGCTTTTTCTCGCCGAGATAAGCACGTTTTCTGAAATCCTGCTCTCCCGTCACTCTGGTTAAAGTTTTATGAAAAAAAAGGCTGTTGGGGGCTAGGGAGTATCGAGTTGATCATTATACATGAAGAAATAACCAATTTCATCGTTTGGTTTATGTTTTACACGCGTTTTAAATTTTATTGTCGAAATCGCTTTTTCTCGCCGAGATAAGCACGTTTTCTGAAATGCCGCTCTCCCGTCACTCTGGTTAAAGTGTTATGAAAAAAAAGGCTGTTGGGGGCTAGGGAGTATCGAGTTGATCATTATACATGAAGAAATAACCAATTTCATCGTTTGGTTTATGTTTTACACGCGTTTTAAATTGTATTGCCGAAATCGCTTTTTCTCGCCGAGATAAGCACGTTTTCTGAAATGCTGCTCTCCCGTCACTCTGGTTAAAGTTTTATGAAAAAAAAAGCTGTTGGGGGCTAGGGAGTATCGAGTTGATCATTATACATGAAGAAATAACCAATTTCATCGTTTGGTTTATGTTTTACACGCGTTTTAAATTTTATTGCCGAAATCGCTTTTTCTCGCCGAGATAAGCACGTTTTCTGAAATGCCGCTCTCCCGTCACTCTGGTTAAAGTGTTATGAAAAAAAAGGCTGTTGGGGGCTAGGGAGTATCGAGTTGATCATTATACATGAAGAAATAACCAATTTCATCGTTTGGTTTATGTTTTACACGCGTTTTAAATTTTATTGCCGAAATCGCTTTTTCTCGCCGAGATAAGCACGTTTTCTGAAATGCCGCTCTCCCGTCACTCTGGTTAAAGTGTTATGAAAAAAAAGGCTGTTGGGGGCTAGGGAGTATCGAGTTGATCATTATACATGAAGAAATAACCAATTTCATCGTTTGGTTTATGTTTTACACGCGTTTTAAATTTTATTGCCGAAATCGCTTTTTCTCGCCGAGATAAGCACGTTTTCTGAAATGCCGCTCTCCCGTCACTCTGGTTAAAGTGTTATGAAAAAAAAGGCTGTTGGGGGCTAGGGAGTATCGAGTTGATCATTATACATGAAGAAATAACCAATTTCATCGTTTGGTTTATGTTTTACACGCGTTTTAAATTTTATTGCCGAAATCGCTTTTTCTCGCCGAGATAAGCACGTTTTCTGAAATGCCGCTCTCCCGTCACTCTGGTTAAAGTGTTATGAAAAAAAAGGCTGTTGGGGGCTAGGGAGTATCGAGTTGATCATTATACATAAAGAAATAACCAATTTCATCGTTTGGTTTATGTTTTACACGCGTTTTAAATTTTATTGCCGAAATCGCTTTTTCTCGCCGAGATAAGCACGTTTTCTGAAACGCCGCTCTCCCGTCACTCTGGTTAAAGTGTTATGAAAAAAAAGGCTGTTGGGGGCTAGGGAGTATCGAGTTGATCATTATACATGAAGAAATAACCAATTTCATCGTTTGGTTTATGTTTTACACGCGTTTTTTAAATTTTATTGCCGAAATCGCTTTTTCTCGCCGAGATAAGCACGTTTTCTGAAATGCTGCTCTCCCGTCACTCTGGTTAAAGTGTTATGAAAAAAAAAGGCTGTTGGGGGCTAGGGAGTATCGAGTTGATCATTATACATGAAGAAATAACCAATTTCATCGTTTGGTTTATGTTTTACACGCGTTTTAAATTTTATTGCCGAAATCGCTTTTTCTCGCCGAGATAAGCACGTTTTCTGAAATGCCGGCTCTCCCGTCACTCTGGTTAAAGTGTTATGAAAAAAAAGGCTGTTGGGGGCTAGGGAGTATCGAGTTGATCATTATACATGAAGAAATAACCAATTTCATCGTTTGGTTTATGTTTTACACGCGTTTTAAATTTTATTGCCGAAATCGCTTTTTCTCGCCGAGATAAGCACGTTTTCTGAAATCCTGCTCTCCCGTCACTCTGGTTAAAGTTTTATGAAAAAAAAGGGCTGTTGGGGGCTAGGGAGTATCGAGTTGATCATTATACATGAAGAAATAACCAATTTCATCGTTTGGTTTATGTTTTACACCGCGTTTTAAATTTTATTGTCGAAATCGCTTTTTTCTCGCCGAGATAAGCACGTTTTCTGAAATGCCGCTCTCTCCGTCACTCTGGTAAAGTGTTATGAAAAAAAAGGCTGTTGGGGGCTAGGGAGTATCGAGTTGATCATTATACATGAAGAAATAAACCAATTTCATCGTTTTGGTTATGTTTTACACGCGTTTTAAATTTTATTGCCGAAATCGCTTTTTCTCGCCGAGATAAGCACGTTTTCTGAAATGCCGCTCTCCCGTCACTCTGGTTAAAGTGTTATGAAAAAAAAGGCTGTTGGGGGCTAGGGAGTATCGAGTTGATCATTATACATGAAGAAATAACCAATTTCATCGTTTGGTTTATGTTTTACACGCGTTTTAAATTTTATTGCCGAAATCGCTTTTTCTCGCCGAGATAAGCACGTTTTCTGAAATGCCGCTCTCCCGTCACTCTGGTTAAAGTGTTATGAAAAAAAAGGCTGTTGGGGGCTAGGGAGTATCGAGTTGATCATTATACATGAAGAAATAACCAATTTCATCGTTTGGTTTATGTTTTACACGCGTTTTAAATTTTATTGCCGAAATCGCTTTTTCTCGCCGAGATAAGCACGTTTTCTGAAATGCCGCTCTCCCGTCACTCTGGTTAAAGTGTTATGAAAAAAAAGGCTGTTGGGGGCTAGGGAGTATCGAGTTGATCATTATACATGAAGAAATAACCAATTTCATCGTTTGGTTTATGTTTTACACGCGTTTTAAATTTTATTGCCGAAATCGCTTTTTCTCGCCGAGATAAGCACGTTTTCTGAAATGCCGCTCTCCCGTCACTCTGGTTAAAGTGTTATGAAAAAAAAGGCTGTTGGGGGCTAGGGAGTATCGAGTTGATCATTATACATGAAGAAATAACCAATTTCATCGTTTGGTTTATGTTTTACACGCGTTTTAAATTTTATTGCCGAAATCGCTTTTTCTCGCCGAGATAAGCACGTTTTCTGAAATGCCGCTCTCCCGTCACTCTGGTTAAAGTGTTATGAAAAAAAAGGCTGTTGGGGGCTAGGGAGTATCGAGTTGATCATTATACATGAAGAAATAACCAATTTCATCGTTTGGTTTATGTTTTACACGCGTTTTAAATTTTATTGCCGAAATCGCTTTTTCTCGCCGAGATAAGCACGTTTTCTGAAATGCCGCTCTCCCGTCACTCTGGTTAAAGTGTTATGAAAAAAAAGGCTGTTGGGGGCTAGGGAGTATCGAGTTGATCATTATACATGAAGAAATAACCAATTTCATCGTTTGGTTTATGTTTTACACGCGTTTTAAATTTTATTGCCGAAATCGCTTTTTCTCGCCGAGATAAGCACGTTTTCTGAAATGCCGCTCTCCCGTCACTCTGGTTAAAGTGTTATGAAAAAAAAGGCTGTTGGGGGCTAGGGAGTATCGAGTTGATCATTATACATGAAGAAATAACCAATTTCATCGTTTGGTTTATGTTTTACACGCGTTTTAAATTTTATTGCCGAAATCGCTTTTTCTCGCCGAGATAAGCACGTTTTCTGAAATGCCGCTCTCCCGTCACTCTGGTTAAAGTGTTATGAAAAAAAAGGCTGTTGGGGGCTAGGGAGTATCGAGTTGATCATTATACATGAAGAAATAACCAATTTCATCGTTTGGTTTATGTTTTACACGCGTTTTAAATTTTATTGCCGAAATCGCTTTTTCTCGCCGAGATAAGCACGTTTTCTGAAATGCCGCTCTCCCGTCACTCTGGTTAAAGTGTTATGAAAAAAAAGGCTGTTGGGGGCTAGGGAGTATCGAGTTGATCATTATACATGAAGAAATAACCAATTTCATCGTTTGGTTTATGTTTTACACGCGTTTTAAATTTTATTGCCGAAATCGCTTTTTCTCGCCGAGATAAGCACGTTTTCTGAAATGCCGCTCTCCCGTCACTCTGGTTAAAGTGTTATGAAAAAAAAGGCTGTTGGGGGCTAGGGAGTATCGAGTTGATCATTATACATGAAGAAATAACCAATTTCATCGTTTGGTTTATGTTTTACACGCGTTTTAAATTTTATTGCCGAAATCGCTTTTTCTCGCCGAGATAAGCACGTTTTCTGAAATGCCGCTCTCCCGTCACTCTGGTTAAAGTGTTATGAAAAAAAAGGCTGTTGGGGGCTAGGGAGTATCGAGTTGATCATTATACATGAAGAAATAACCAATTTCATCGTTTGGTTTATGTTTTACACGCGTTTTAAATTTTATTGCCGAAATCGCTTTTTCTCGCCGAGATAAGCACGTTTTCTGAAATGCCGCTCTCCCGTCACTCTGGTTAAAGTGTTATGAAAAAAAAGGCTGTTGGGGGCTAGGGAGTATCGAGTTGATCATTATACATGAAGAAATAACCAATTTCATCGTTTGGTTTATGTTTTACACGCGTTTTAAATTTTATTGCCGAAATCGCTTTTTCTCGCCGAGATAAGCACGTTTTCTGAAATGCCGCTCTCCCGTCACTCTGGTTAAAGTGTTATGAAAAAAAAGGCTGTTGGGGGCTAGGGAGTATCGAGTTGATCATTATACATGAAGAAATAACCAATTTCATCGTTTGGTTTATGTTTTACACGCGTTTTAAATTTTATTGCCGAAATCGCTTTTTCTCGCCGAGATAAGCACGTTTTCTGAAATGCCGCTCTCCCGTCACTCTGGTTAAAGTGTTATGAAAAAAAAGGCTGTTGGGGGCTAGGGAGTATCGAGTTGATCATTATACATGAAGAAATAACCAATTTCATCGTTTGGTTTATGTTTTACACGCGTTTTAAATTTTATTGCCGAAATCGCTTTTTCTCGCCGAGATAAGCACGTTTTCTGAAATGCCGCTCTCCCGTCACTCTGGTTAAAGTGTTATGAAAAAAAAGGCTGTTGGGGGCTAGGGAGTATCGAGTTGATCATTATACATGAAGAAATAACCAATTTCATCGTTTGGTTTATGTTTTACACGCGTTTTAAATTTTATTGCCGAAATCGCTTTTTCTCGCCGAGATAAGCACGTTTTCTGAAATGCCGCTCTCCCGTCACTCTGGTTAAAGTGTTATGAAAAAAAAGGCTGTTGGGGGCTAGGGAGTATCGAGTTGATCATTATACATGAAGAAATAACCAATTTCATCGTTTGGTTTATGTTTTACACGCGTTTTAAATTTTATTGCCGAAATCGCTTTTTCTCGCCGAGATAAGCACGTTTTCTGAAATGCCGCTCTCCCGTCACTCTGGTTAAAGTGTTATGAAAAAAAAGGCTGTTGGGGGCTAGGGAGTATCGAGTTGATCATTATACATGAAGAAATAACCAATTTCATCGTTTGGTTTATGTTTTACACGCGTTTTAAATTTTATTGCCGAAATCGCTTTTTCTCGCCGAGATAAGCACGTTTTCTGAAATGCCGCTCTCCCGTCACTCTGGTTAAAGTGTTATGAAAAAAAAGGCTGTTGGGGGCTAGGGAGTATCGAGTTGATCATTATACATGAAGAAATAACCAATTTCATCGTTTGGTTTATGTTTTACACGCGTTTTAAATTTTATTGCCGAAATCGCTTTTTCTCGCCGAGATAAGCACGTTTTCTGAAATGCCGCTCTCCCGTCACTCTGGTTAAAGTGTTATGAAAAAAAAGGCTGTTGGGGGCTAGGGAGTATCGAGTTGATCATTATACATGAAGAAATAACCAATTTCATCGTTTGGTTTATGTTTTACACGCGTTTTAAATTTTATTGCCGAAATCGCTTTTTCTCGCCGAGATAAGCACGTTTTCTGAAATGCCGCTCTCCCGTCACTCTGGTTAAAGTGTTATGAAAAAAAAGGCTGTTGGGGGCTAGGGAGTATCGAGTTGATCATTATACATGAAGAAATAACCAATTTCATCGTTTGGTTTATGTTTTACACGCGTTTTAAATTTTATTGCCGAAATCGCTTTTTCTCGCCGAGATAAGCACGTTTTCTGAAATGCCGCTCTCCCGTCACTCTGGTTAAAGTGTTATGAAAAAAAAGGCTGTTGGGGGCTAGGGAGTATCGAGTTGATCATTATACATGAAGAAATAACCAATTTCATCGTTTGGTTTATGTTTTACACGCGTTTTAAATTTTATTGCCGAAATCGCTTTTTCTCGCCGAGATAAGCACGTTTTCTGAAATGCCGCTCTCCCGTCACTCTGGTTAAAGTGTTATGAAAAAAAAGGCTGTTGGGGGCTAGGGAGTATCGAGTTGATCATTATACATGAAGAAATAACCAATTTCATCGTTTGGTTTATGTTTTACACGCGTTTTAAATTTTATTGCCGAAATCGCTTTTTCTCGCCGAGATAAGCACGTTTTCTGAAATGCCGCTCTCCCGTCACTCTGGTTAAAGTGTTATGAAAAAAAAGGCTGTTGGGGGCTAGGGAGTATCGAGTTGATCATTATACATGAAGAAATAACCAATTTCATCGTTTGGTTTATGTTTTACACGCGTTTTAAATTTTATTGCCGAAATCGCTTTTTCTCGCCGAGATAAGCACGTTTTCTGAAATGCCGCTCTCCCGTCACTCTGGTTAAAGTGTTATGAAAAAAAAGGCTGTTGGGGGCTAGGGAGTATCGAGTTGATCATTATACATGAAGAAATAACCAATTTCATCGTTTGGTTTATGTTTTACACGCGTTTTAAATTTTATTGCCGAAATCGCTTTTTCTCGCCGAGATAAGCACGTTTTCTGAAATGCCGCTCTCCCGTCACTCTGGTTAAAGTGTTATGAAAAAAAAGGCTGTTGGGGGCTAGGGAGTATCGAGTTGATCATTATACATGAAGAAATAACCAATTTCATCGTTTGGTTTATGTTTTACACGCGTTTTAAATTTTATTGCCGAAATCGCTTTTTCTCGCCGAGATAAGCACGTTTTCTGAAATGCCGCTCTCCCGTCACTCTGGTTAAAGTGTTATGAAAAAAAAGGCTGTTGGGGGCTAGGGAGTATCGAGTTGATCATTATACATGAAGAAATAACCAATTTCATCGTTTGGTTTATGTTTTACACGCGTTTTAAATTTTATTGCCGAAATCGCTTTTTCTCGCCGAGATAAGCACGTTTTCTGAAATGCCGCTCTCCCGTCACTCTGGTTAAAGTGTTATGAAAAAAAAGGCTGTTGGGGGCTAGGGAGTATCGAGTTGATCATTATACATGAAGAAATAACCAATTTCATCGTTTGGTTTATGTTTTACACGCGTTTTAAATTTTATTGCCGAAATCGCTTTTTCTCGCCGAGATAAGCACGTTTTCTGAAATGCCGCTCTCCCGTCACTCTGGTTAAAGTGTTATGAAAAAAAAGGCTGTTGGGGGCTAGGGAGTATCGAGTTGATCATTATACATGAAGAAATAACCAATTTCATCGTTTGGTTTATGTTTTACACGCGTTTTAAATTTTATTGCCGAAATCGCTTTTTCTCGCCGAGATAAGCACGTTTTCTGAAATGCCGCTCTCCCGTCACTCTGGTTAAAGTGTTATGAAAAAAAAGGCTGTTGGGGGCTAGGGAGTATCGAGTTGATCATTATACATGAAGAAATAACCAATTTCATCGTTTGGTTTATGTTTTACACGCGTTTTAAATTTTATTGCCGAAATCGCTTTTTCTCGCCGAGATAAGCACGTTTTCTGAAATGCCGCTCTCCCGTCACTCTGGTTAAAGTGTTATGAAAAAAAAGGCTGTTGGGGGCTAGGGAGTATCGAGTTGATCATTATACATGAAGAAATAACCAATTTCATCGTTTGGTTTATGTTTTACACGCGTTTTAAATTTTATTGCCGAAATCGCTTTTTCTCGCCGAGATAAGCACGTTTTCTGAAATGCCGCTCTCCCGTCACTCTGGTTAAAGTGTTATGAAAAAAAAGGCTGTTGGGGGCTAGGGAGTATCGAGTTGATCATTATACATGAAGAAATAACCAATTTCATCGTTTGGTTTATGTTTTACACGCGTTTTAAATTTTATTGCCGAAATCGCTTTTTCTCGCCGAGATAAGCACGTTTTCTGAAATGCCGCTCTCCCGTCACTCTGGTTAAAGTGTTATGAAAAAAAAGGCTGTTGGGGGCTAGGGAGTATCGAGTTGATCATTATACATGAAGAAATAACCAATTTCATCGTTTGGTTTATGTTTTACACGCGTTTTAAATTTTATTGCCGAAATCGCTTTTTCTCGCCGAGATAAGCACGTTTTCTGAAATGCCGCTCTCCCGTCACTCTGGTTAAAGTGTTATGAAAAAAAAGGCTGTTGGGGGCTAGGGAGTATCGAGTTGATCATTATACATGAAGAAATAACCAATTTCATCGTTTGGTTTATGTTTTACACGCGTTTTAAATTTTATTGCCGAAATCGCTTTTTCTCGCCGAGATAAGCACGTTTTCTGAAATGCCGCTCTCCCGTCACTCTGGTTAAAGTGTTATGAAAAAAAAGGCTGTTGGGGGCTAGGGAGTATCGAGTTGATCATTATACATGAAGAAATAACCAATTTCATCGTTTGGTTTATGTTTTACACGCGTTTTAAATTTTATTGCCGAAATCGCTTTTTCTCGCCGAGATAAGCACGTTTTCTGAAATGCCGCTCTCCCGTCACTCTGGTTAAAGTGTTATGAAAAAAAAGGCTGTTGGGGGCTAGGGAGTATCGAGTTGATCATTATACATGAAGAAATAACCAATTTCATCGTTTGGTTTATGTTTTACACGCGTTTTAAATTTTATTGCCGAAATCGCTTTTTCTCGCCGAGATAAGCACGTTTTCTGAAATGCCGCTCTCCCGTCACTCTGGTTAAAGTGTTATGAAAAAAAAGGCTGTTGGGGGCTAGGGAGTATCGAGTTGATCATTATACATGAAGAAATAACCAATTTCATCGTTTGGTTTATGTTTTACACGCGTTTTAAATTTTATTGCCGAAATCGCTTTTTCTCGCCGAGATAAGCACGTTTTCTGAAATGCCGCTCTCCCGTCACTCTGGTTAAAGTGTTATGAAAAAAAAGGCTGTTGGGGGCTAGGGAGTATCGAGTTGATCATTATACATGAAGAAATAACCAATTTCATCGTTTGGTTTATGTTTTACACGCGTTTTAAATTTTATTGCCGAAATCGCTTTTTCTCGCCGAGATAAGCACGTTTTCTGAAATGCCGCTCTCCCGTCACTCTGGTTAAAGTGTTATGAAAAAAAAGGCTGTTGGGGGCTAGGGAGTATCGAGTTGATCATTATACATGAAGAAATAACCAATTTCATCGTTTGGTTTATGTTTTACACGCGTTTTAAATTTTATTGCCGAAATCGCTTTTTCTCGCCGAGATAAGCACGTTTTCTGAAATGCCGCTCTCCCGTCACTCTGGTTAAAGTGTTATGAAAAAAAAGGCTGTTGGGGGCTAGGGAGTATCGAGTTGATCATTATACATGAAGAAATAACCAATTTCATCGTTTGGTTTATGTTTTACACGCGTTTTAAATTTTATTGCCGAAATCGCTTTTTCTCGCCGAGATAAGCACGTTTTCTGAAATGCCGCTCTCCCGTCACTCTGGTTAAAGTGTTATGAAAAAAAAGGCTGTTGGGGGCTAGGGAGTATCGAGTTGATCATTATACATGAAGAAATAACCAATTTCATCGTTTGGTTTATGTTTTACACGCGTTTTAAATTTTATTGCCGAAATCGCTTTTTCTCGCCGAGATAAGCACGTTTTCTGAAATGCCGCTCTCCCGTCACTCTGGTTAAAGTGTTATGAAAAAAAAGGCTGTTGGGGGCTAGGGAGTATCGAGTTGATCATTATACATGAAGAAATAACCAATTTCATCGTTTGGTTTATGTTTTACACGCGTTTTAAATTTTATTGCCGAAATCGCTTTTTCTCGCCGAGATAAGCACGTTTTCTGAAATGCCGCTCTCCCGTCACTCTGGTTAAAGTGTTATGAAAAAAAAGGCTGTTGGGGGCTAGGGAGTATCGAGTTGATCATTATACATGAAGAAATAACCAATTTCATCGTTTGGTTTATGTTTTACACGCGTTTTAAATTTTATTGCCGAAATCGCTTTTTCTCGCCGAGATAAGCACGTTTTCTGAAATGCCGCTCTCCCGTCACTCTGGTTAAAGTGTTATGAAAAAAAAGGCTGTTGGGGGCTAGGGAGTATCGAGTTGATCATTATACATGAAGAAATAACCAATTTCATCGTTTGGTTTATGTTTTACACGCGTTTTAAATTTTATTGCCGAAATCGCTTTTTCTCGCCGAGATAAGCACGTTTTCTGAAATGCCGCTCTCCCGTCACTCTGGTTAAAGTGTTATGAAAAAAAAGGCTGTTGGGGGCTAGGGAGTATCGAGTTGATCATTATACATGAAGAAATAACCAATTTCATCGTTTGGTTTATGTTTTACACGCGTTTTAAATTTTATTGCCGAAATCGCTTTTTCTCGCCGAGATAAGCACGTTTTCTGAAATGCCGCTCTCCCGTCACTCTGGTTAAAGTGTTATGAAAAAAAAGGCTGTTGGGGGCTAGGGAGTATCGAGTTGATCATTATACATGAAGAAATAACCAATTTCATCGTTTGGTTTATGTTTTACACGCGTTTTAAATTTTATTGCCGAAATCGCTTTTTCTCGCCGAGATAAGCACGTTTTCTGAAATGCCGCTCTCCCGTCACTCTGGTTAAAGTGTTATGAAAAAAAAGGCTGTTGGGGGCTAGGGAGTATCGAGTTGATCATTATACATGAAGAAATAACCAATTTCATCGTTTGGTTTATGTTTTACACGCGTTTTAAATTTTATTGCCGAAATCGCTTTTTCTCGCCGAGATAAGCACGTTTTCTGAAATGCCGCTCTCCCGTCACTCTGGTTAAAGTGTTATGAAAAAAAAGGCTGTTGGGGGCTAGGGAGTATCGAGTTGATCATTATACATGAAGAAATAACCAATTTCATCGTTTGGTTTATGTTTTACACGCGTTTTAAATTTTATTGCCGAAATCGCTTTTTCTCGCCGAGATAAGCACGTTTTCTGAAATGCCGCTCTCCCGTCACTCTGGTTAAAGTGTTATGAAAAAAAAGGCTGTTGGGGGCTAGGGAGTATCGAGTTGATCATTATACATGAAGAAATAACCAATTTCATCGTTTGGTTTATGTTTTACACGCGTTTTAAATTTTATTGCCGAAATCGCTTTTTCTCGCCGAGATAAGCACGTTTTTTTCTGAAATGCCGCTCTCCCGTCACTCTGGTTAAAGTGTTATGAAAAAAAAGGCTGTTGGGGGCTAGGGAGTATCGAGTTGATCATTATACATGAAGAAATAACCAATTTCATCGTTTGGTTTATGTTTTACACGCGTTTTAAATTTTATTGCCGAAATCGCTTTTTCTCGCCGAGATAAGCACGTTTTCTGAAATGCCGCTCTCCCGTCACTCTGGTGAAAGTGTTATGAAAAAAAAGGCTGTTGGGGGCTAGGGAGTATCGAGTTGATCATTATACATGAAGAAATAACCGATTTTATCGTTTGGTTTATGTTTTACACGCGTTTTAAATTTTATTGCCGAAATCGCTTTTTCACGCCGAGATAAGCACGTTTTCTGAAATGCCGCTCTCCCGTCACTCTGGTTAAAGTGTTAAGGAAAAAAAGGCTGTTGGGGGCTAGGGAGTATCGAGTTGATCATTATACATGAAGAAATAACCAATTTCATCGTTTGGTTTATGTTTTACACGCGTTTTAAATTTTATTGCAGAAATCGCTTTTTCTCGCCGAGATAAGCACGTTTTCTGAAATGCCGCTCTCCCGTCACTCTGGTTAAAGTGTTATGAAAAAAAAAGGCTGTTGGGGGCTAGGGAGTATCGAGTTGATCATTATACATGAAGAAATAACCAATTTCATTGTTTGGTTTATGTTTTACACGCGTTTTAAATTTTATTGCCGAAATCGCTTTTTCTCGCCGAGATAAGCACATTTTCTGAAATGCCGCTCTCCCGTCACTCTGGTTAAAGTGTTATGAAAAAAAAGCCTGTTGGGGGCTAGGGAGTATCGAGTTGATCATTATACATGAAGAAATAACCAATTTCATCGTTTGGTTTATGTTTTACACGCGTTTTAAATTTTATTGCCGAAATCGCTTTTTCTCGCCGAGATAAGCACGTTTTCTGAAATGCCGCTCTCCCGTCACTCTGGTTAAAGTGTTATGAATAAAAAGGCTGTTGGGGGCTAGGGAGTATCGAGTTGATCATTATACATGAAGAAATAACCAATTTCATCGTTTGGTTTATGTTTTACACGCGTTTTAAATTTTATTGCCGAAATCGCTTTTTCTCGCCGAGATAAGCACGTTTTCTGAAATGCCGCTCTCCCGTCACTCTGGTTAAAGTGTTATGAAAAAAAAGGCTGTTGGGGGCTAGGGAGTATCGAGTTGATCATTATACATGAAGAAATAACCAATTTCATCGTTTGGTTTATGTTTTACACGCGTTTTAAATTTTATTGCCGAAATCGCTTTTTCTCGCCGAGATAAGCACGTTTTCTGAAATGCCGCTCTCCCGTCACTCTGGTTAAAGTGTTATGAAAAAAAGGCTGTTGGGGGCTAGGGAGTATCGAGTTGATCATTATACATGAAGAAATAACCAATTTGATCGTTTGGTTTATGTTTTACACGCGTTTTAAATTTTATTGCCGAAATCGCTTTTTCTCGCCGAGATAAGCACGTTTTCTGAAATGCCGCTCTCCCGTCACTCTGGTTAAAGTGTTATGAAAAAAAAGGCTGTTGGGGGCTAGGGAGTATCGAGTTGATCATTATACCTGAAGAAATAACCAATTTCATCGTTTGGTTTATGTTTTACACGCGTTTTAAATTTTATTGCCGAAATCGCTTTTTCTCGCCGAGATAAGCACGTTTTCTGAAATGCCGCTCTCCCGTCACTCTGGTTAAAGTGTTATGAAAAAAAAGGCTGTTGGGGGCTAGGGAGTATCGAGTTGATCATTATACATGAAGAAATAACCAATTTCATCGTTTGGTTTATGTTTTACACGCGTTTTAAATTTTATTGCCGAAATCGCTTTTTCTCGCCGAGATAAGCACGTTTTCTGAAATGCCGCTCTCCCGTCACTCTGGTGAAAGTGTTATGAAAAAAAAGGCTGTTGGGGGCTAGGGAGTATCGAGTTGATCATTATACATGAAGAAATAACCGATTTCATCGTTTGGTTTATGTTTTACACGCGTTTTAAATTTTATTGCCGAAATCGCTTTTTCACGCCGAGATAAGCACGTTTTCTGAAATGCCGCTCTCCCGTCACTCTGGTTAAAATGTTAAGGAAAAAAAGCCTGTTGGGGGCTAGGGAGTATCGAGTTGATCATTATACATGAAGAAATAACCAATTTCATCGTTTGGTTTATGTTTTACACGCGTTTTAAATTTTATTGCAGAAATCGCTTTTTCTCGCCGAGATAAGCACGTTTTCTGAAATGCCGCTCTCCCGTCACTCTGGTTAAAGTGTTATGAAAAAAAAAGGCTGTTGGGGGCTAGGGAGTATCGAGTTGATCATTATACATGAAGAAATAACCAATTTCATCGTTTGGTTTATGTTTTACACGCGTTTTAAATTTTATTGCCGAAATCGCTTTTTCTCGCCGAGATAAGCACATTTTCTGAAATGCCGCTCTCCCGTCACTCTGGTTAAAGTGTTATGAAAAAAAAGCCTGTTGGGGGCTAGGGAGTATCGAGTTGATCATTATACATGAAGAAATAACCAATTTCATCGTTTGGTTTATGTTTTACACGCGTTTTAAATTTTATTGCCGAAATCGCTTTTTCTCGCCGAGATAAGCACGTTTTCTGAAATGCCGCTCTCCCGTCACTCTGGTTAAAGTGTTATGAATAAAAAGGCTGTTGGGGGCTAGGGAGTATCGAGTTGATCATTATACATGAAGAAATAACCAATTTCATCGTTTGGTTTATGTTTTACACGCGTTTTAAATTTTATTGCCGAAATCGCTTTTTCTCGCCGAGATAAGCACGTTTTCTGAAATGCCGCTCTCCCGTCACTCTGGTTAAAGTGTTATGAAAAAAAAGGCTGTTGGGGGCTAGGGAGTATCGAGTTGATCATTATACATGAAGAAATAACCAATTTCATCGTTTGGTTTAAGTTTTACACGCGTTTTAAATTTTATTGCCGAAATCGCTTTTTCTCGCCGAGATAAGCACGTTTTCTGAAATGCC
>NW_028232623.1:20000-25206 GCF_054491065.1 Syngnathus leptorhynchus | reverse complement strand
GTTTCTAAGTGCCCACGGCCCTGCCGAGCTTTGGCGTCCGCTCAGCGCCGGTTCCGCAGTCGGCCTCGAATGACGAAAAATGACGGTCTCCTCCTGGAGCTCACAGCCAACTTGGCAAAAAGTTTCTAAGTGCCCACGGCCCTGCCGAGCTTTGGCGTCCGCCCAGCGCCGGTTCCGCAGTCGGCCTCGAATGACGAAAAATAACGGTCTCCTCCTGGAGCTCACAGCCAACTTGGCAAAAAGTTTCTAAGTGCCCACGGCCCTGCCGAGCTTTGGCGTCCGCTCAGCGCCGGTGCCGCAGTCGGCCTCGAATGACGAAAAATAACGGTCTCCTCCTGGAGCTCACAGCCAACTTGGCAAAAAGTTTCTAAGTGCCCACGGCCCTGCCGAGCTTTGGCGTCCGCCCAGCGCCGGTTCCGCAGTCGGCCTCGAATGACGAAAAATAACGGTCTCCTCCTGGAGCTCACAGCCAACTTGGCAAAAAGTTTCTAAGTGCCCACGGCCCTGCCGAGCTTTGGCGTCCGCCCAGCGCCGGTTCCGCAGTCGGCCTCGAATGACGAAAAATAACGGTCTCCTCCTGGAGCTCACAGCCAACTTGGCAAAAAGTTTCTAAGTGCCCACGGCCCTGCCGAGCTTTGGCGTCCGCCCAGCGCCGGTTCCGCAGTCGGCCTCGAATGACGAAAAATAACGGTCTCCTCCTGGAGCTCACAGCCAACTTGGCAAAAAGTTTCTAAGTGCCCACGGCCCTGCCGAGCTTTGGCGTCCGCTCAGCGCCGGTTCCGCAGTCGGCCTCGAATGACGAAAAATGACGGTCTCCTCCTGGAGCTCACAGCCAACTTGGCAAAAAGTTTCTAAGTGCCCACGGCCCTGCCGAGCTTTGGCGTCCGCCCAGCGCCGGTTCCGCAGTCGGCCTCGAATGACGAAAAATAACGGTCTCCTCCTGGAGCTCACAGCCAACTTGGCAAAAAGTTTCTAAGTGCCCACGGCCCTGCCGAGCTTTGGCGTCCGCTCAGCGCCGGTTCCGCAGTCGGCCTCGAATGACGAAAAATGACGGTCTCCTCCTGGAGCTCACAGCCAACTTGGCAAAAAGTTTCTAAGTGCCCACGGCCCTGCCGAGCTTTGGCGTCCGCCCAGCGCCGGTTCCGCAGTCGGCCTCGAATGACGAAAAATAACGGTCTCCTCCTGGAGCTCACAGCCAACTTGGCAAAAAGTTTCTAAGTGCCCACGGCCCTGCCGAGCTTTGGCGTCCGCCCAGCGCCGGTTCCGCAGTCGGCCTCGAATGACGAAAAATAACGGTCTCCTCCTGGAGCTCACAGCCAACTTGGCAAAAAGTTTCTAAGTGCCCACGGCCCTGCCGAGCTTTGGCGTCCGCCCAGCGCCGGTTCCGCAGTCGGCCTCGAATGACGAAAAATAACGGTCTCCTCCTGGAGCTCACAGCCAACTTGGCAAAAAGTTTCTAAGTGCCCACGGCCCTGCCGAGCTTTGGCGTCCGCTCAGCGCCGGTTCCGCAGTCGGCCTCGAATGACGAAAAATGACGGTCTCCTCCTGGAGCTCACAGCCAACTTGGCAAAAAGTTTCTAAGTGCCCACGGCCCTGCCGAGCTTTGGCGTCCGCCCAGCGCCGGTTCCGCAGTCGGCCTCGAATGACGAAAAATAACGGTCTCCTCCTGGAGCTCACAGCCAACTTGGCAAAAAGTTTCTAAGTGCCCACGGCCCTGCCGAGCTTTGGCGTCCGCCCAGCGCCGGTTCCGCAGTCGGCCTCGAATGACGAAAAATAACGGTCTCCTCCTGGAGCTCACAGCCAACTTGGCAAAAAGTTTCTAAGTGTCACATCTGTGAAAAAACGACTAAGTGTCAACTTTCGAAAAAACGGCTAAGTGTCAACTTTCGAAAAAACGGCAAAGTGTCACATCTCTGAAAAAACGGCTAAGTGTCGACTTTCGAAAAAACGGCTAAGTGTCAACTTTCGAAAAAACGGCAAAGTGTCACATCTCTGAAAAAACGGCTAAGTGTCACATCTCTGAAAAAACGGCTAAGTGTCACATCTCTGAAAAAACGGCTAAGTGTCGCCTCTCTGAAAAAACGGCAAAGTGTCAACTTTCGAAAAAACGACAGAGTGTCGCCTCTCTGAAAAAACGACTAAGTGTCGACTCTGAGAAAATGGCAAAGTGCCCACGGCTCTGCGGGCTCGTGCATCCGACCCGCGCCGGTTCCCCAGCCGGCCTGATATAAGGCAAAACCAGCCTCTCCGCCTGGAGCTCAGAGCCAACTTGGCGAATATTTTCTAAGTGCCCACGGCTCTGCGTGGCTACGGCGTCTGCCCAGCGCCGGTTCCTGGGTCGAACCCCGAGGACGAGGAATGCCGGTCTCCGCCTGGAGGTCCCAGCTTAATCGGCGAAAATTTTCTAAGTGCCCACGGCTCTGCCGGGCTCGTGCATCCGACCCGCGCCGGTTCCCCAGCCGGCCTGAAATAAGGCAAAACCAGGCTCTCCCCCTGGAGCTCAGAGCCAATTGTGGCGAAAAAACGACTAAGTGTCAACTTTCGAAAAAACGACTAAGTGTCAACTTTCCAAAAAAACGGCTAAGTGTCGACTTTCGAAAAAACGGCTAAGTGTCAACTTTCGAAAAAACGACTAAGTGTCGCCTCTGAAAAAACGACTAAGTGTCGCCTCTCTGAAAAAACGACTAAGTGCCCACGGCTCTGCGGGGCTTGTGAGTCCGCCCCGCGCCGGTTCGGCGGTCGGCCTCAAAAAGCGAAAAATCAGCCTCTCTCCCTGGAGCTCACCAAAAATTTGTCGAAATTTTTCTAAGTTCTCCTCGAGGTACCAGGGGGTGAGGTACCCGGGCTAAGGTGCAGTACCTTTTTTGGTCTTCAGGTGCGCCAGAGTACAATGAAATGGTCCCAGTAGTCAGTGTACTCATCGACTTTCCCCCCGTTTTCCAAAGCACCCCGTTTACGAGTATGGAGGAGATGGTGCTGGTCTCCCCACGGCGTCGGACACGCCGTCCTCGACAGCACAAGGTCGGATAGAAGACCTGAAAAGCGCCGTGGCACGCGCTGGAGGTGTCACTGTGGCGAAAAAGTGACTAAGTGTCAACTTTCGAAAAAACGGCTAAGTGTCAACTTTCGAAAAAACGGCTAAGTGTCAACTTTCGAAAAAACTGCTAAGTGTCAACTTTCGAAAAAACGACTAAGTGTCGCCTCTCTGAAAAAACGGCAAAGTGTCAACTTTCGAAAAAACGACTAAGTGTCAACTTTCGAAAAAACGACTAAGTGTCACCTCTCTGAAAAAATGGCAAAGTGTCAACTGCGAATGTGGTGGTGCATGGAAGGAAGTGGAGGACGGCCGCCTCCTTAAACACAGGCCGGAGAGGAGCGTCAGGGCCAGGCTCCTCAAACATGGACCGAGTGTCGCCCTTAACACAGACCAAGGGGAGGACGGCCGCCTCCTTAAACACAGGCCGGAGAGGAGCGTCAGGGCCAGGCTCCTCAAACATGGACCGAGTGTCGCCCTTAACACAGACCAAGGGGAGGACGGCCGCCTCCTTAAACACAGGCCGGAGAGGAGCGTCAGGGCCAGGCTCCTCAAACATGGACCGAGTGTCGCCCTTAACACGGACCAAGGGGAGGACGGCCGCCTCCTTAAACACAGGCCGGAGAGGAGCGTCAGGGCCAGGCTCCTCAAACATGGACCGAGTGTCGCCCTTAACACGGACCAAGGGGAGGACGGCCGCCTCCTTAAACACAGGCCGGAGAGGAGCGTCAGGGCCAGGCTCCTCAAACATGGACCGAGTGTCGCCCTTAACACAGACCAAGGGGAGGACGGCCGCCTCCTTAAACACAGGCCGGAGAGGAGCGTCAGGGCCAGGCTCCTCAAACATGGACCGAGTGTCGCCCTTAACACGGACCAAGGGGAGGACGGCCGCCTCCTTAAACACAGGCCGGAGAGGAGCGTCAGGGCCAGGCTCCTCAAACATGGACCGAGTGTCGCCCTTAACACGGACCAAGGGGAGGACGGCCGCCTCCTTAAACACAGGCCGGAGAGGAGCGTCAGGGCCAGGCTCCTCAAACATGGACAGAGTGTCGCCCTTAACACAGACCAAGCGGAGGACGGCCGCCTCCCTAAATACAGGCCGAACCGGAGCGCGAGTGTCGCTCCTTAAACACGGACCGAGTGGAGGACGGCCGCCTCCTTAAACACAGGCCGAACAAAATGACACAAAGTGTCAACTGCGAATGTTGTCCATCCAAGGAAGGAGCGTGATGCCCGGCCGGCTCCTTAAACACAGGCCGAGAGTCGCCCCGGACGGTCCGCCTCGCGGCGCCCGTCTGCTCGGATAAAATGACACAAAGTGTCAACTACGAATGTTGTCCATCCAAGGAGGGAGCGTGATGCCCGGCCGGCTCCGAAAACACAGGCCGAGAGTCGCCCCGGACGGTCCGCCTCGCGGCGCCCGTCTGCTCGGATAAAATGACACAAAGTGTCAACTGCGAATGTTGTCCATCCAAGGAAGGAGCGTGATGCCCGGCCGGCTCCTTAAACACAGGCCGAGAGTCGCCCCGGACGGTCCGCCTCGCGGCGCCCGCCCGCTCGGATAAAATGACACAAAGTGTCAACTACGAATGTTGTCCATCCAAGGAAGGAGCGTGATGCCCGGCCGGCTCCTTAAACACAGGCCGAGAGTCGCCCCGGACGGTCGCCTCGCGGCGCCCGTCTGCTCGGATAAAATGACACAAAGTGTCAACTACGAATGTTGTCCATCCAAGGAGGGAGCGTGATGCCCGGCCGGCTCCGAAAACACAGGCCGAGAGTCGCCCCGGACGGTCCGCCTCGCGGCGCCCGTCTGCTCGGATAAAATGACACAAAGTGTCAACTGCGAATGTTGTCCATCCAAGGAAGGAGCGTGATGCCCGGCCGGCTCCTTAAACACAGGCCGAGAGTCGCCCCGGACGGTCCGCCTCGCGGCGCCCGCCCGCTCGGATAAAATGACACAAAGTGTCAACTACGAATGTTGTCCATCCAAGGAAGGAGCGTGATGCCCGGCCGGCTCCTTAAACACAGGCCGAGAGTCGCCCCGGACGGTCGCCTCGCGGCGCCCGTCTGCTCGGATAAAATGACACAAAGTGTCAACTACGAATGTTGTCCATCCAAGGAGGGAGCGTGATGCCCGGCCGGCTCCGAAAACACAGGCCGAGAGTCGCCCCG
>NW_028232623.1:0-7500 GCF_054491065.1 Syngnathus leptorhynchus | reverse complement strand
TCCATACTTCCATAGCTCCAGCCGCGGAGGGTGCTGGCTGGTGGCTCCATAGCTCCATACTTCCATACTTGCAGCCACGGAGTTGGCTAAAATTGCACTAAGTGCGAAAGCCCATTCATTTACAACGGCGTGTCCGCCAGGCGGCGACATTTCCCCGTTACCGGTGGCTGCGCGGCGGGTGAGTGACAGAGCTTATCCGAGCGGCTGGAACTCTGCGCCGGCGTGGTCGAGCGTGAGGCCCCGGCCCTTTGGCTGCCTGGTACCTAAAACACTTCCATTGATCCAGCCACGGAGGGTGCTGGCTGGTGGCTCCATAGCTCCATAGCTCCATAGCACCAGAGCTCCATAGCTCCATAGCACCAGAGCTCCATAGCTCCATAGCACCAGAGCTCCATAGCTCCATAGCACCAGAGCTCCAGAGCTCCATAGCACCAGAGCTCCAGAGCTCCATAGCACCAGAGCTCCATAGCTCCATAGCACCAGAGCTCCAGAGCTCCATAGCACCAGAGCTCCATAGCTCCATAGCACCAGAGCTCCATAGCTCCATAGCACCAGAGCTCCATAGCTCCATAGCACCAGAGCTCCATAGCTCCATAGCACCAGAGCTCCATAGCTCCATAGCTCCAGGGCTCCATAGCTCCAGGGCTCCATAGCTCCATAGCTCCAGGGCTCCATAGCTCCAGGGCTCCAGGGCTCCATAGCTCCAGGGCTCCAGGGCTCCATAGCTCCATACCTCCAGAGCTCCATAGCTCCATACTTCCAGAGCTCCATAGCTCCATAGCGCCATACTTCCATAGCTCCATAGCTCCATACTTCCATAGCACCAGAGCTCCATAGCTCCAGAGCTCCATAGCTCCAGCCTGGGTGGCTGGTGGCTCCATAGCTCCATACTTCCATAGCTCCAGTCAGAGAGTTGGCGAAAATTGCACTAAGTGCGAAAGCCCATTCATTTACAACGGCGTGTCCACAAGGCGGCGACATTTCCCCGTTACCGGTGGCTGCGCGGCGGGTGAGTGACAGAGCTTATCCGAGCGGCTGGAACTCTGCGCCGGCGTGGTCGAGCGTGAGGCCTCGGCCCTTTGGCTGCCTGGTACCTAAAACACTTCCATTGATCCAGCCACGGAGGGTGCTGGCTGGTGGCTCCATAGCTCCATAGCTCCATAGCTCCATAGCTCCATAGCTCCATACTTCCATAGCTCCATACTTCCATAGCTCCAGACTTCCATAGCTCCATAGCTCCATAGCTCCATAGCTCCATACTTCCAGAGCGCCATAGCTCCATAGCACCAGAGCTCCAGAGCTCCATAGCTCCATAGCTCCATAGCCCCAGAGCTCCATAGCTCCATAGCTCCATAGCTCCAGAGCTCCATACTTCCATAGCTCCAGAGCTCCAGCCTGTCTGGTGGCTCCATAGCTCCATAGCTCCATACTTGCAGCCACGGAGCTGGCGAAAATTGCACTAAGTGCGAAAGCCCATTCATTTACAACGGCGTGTCCACAAGGCGGCGACATTTCCCCGTTACCGGTGGCTGCTTAGCGGGAGAGTGACAGAGCTTATCCGAGCGGCTGGAACTCTGGGCCGGCCTGGTCGAGCGGCTGGCCTCGGTAGTTGAGGTACCAGGGGCGGGCTGGGGAGCTCCAGGCGGGGCTTGTGAGAGAGTGTAGCCGAGCGGCTGGAACTCTGGGCCGGCGTGGTTGAGCAGCATGCCCGCGGAGGTGGCTCTTCCATAGGCACGGAGGGTGC
The DNA here is from genome assembly GCF_054491065.1 of Syngnathus leptorhynchus. Taxonomy (NCBI): domain Eukaryota; kingdom Metazoa; phylum Chordata; class Actinopteri; order Syngnathiformes; family Syngnathidae; genus Syngnathus; species Syngnathus leptorhynchus. The sequence continues at coordinate 5,756 of NW_028232623.1, read as the reverse complement.
TGGAGCTCCACACTTCCCTAGGCACGGAGGGTGCTGGAGCTCCACACTTCCATAGCTCCAGGCACGGAGGGTGCTGGAGCTCCACACTTCCATAGGCACGGAGGGTGCTGGAGCTCCATACTTCCATAGCTCCAGGCACGGAGGGTGCTGGAGCGCCACACTTCCATAGGCAGGGAGGGTGCTGGAGCTCCACACTTCCATAGGCACGGAGGGTGCTGGAGCTCCACACTTCCATAGGCAGGGAGGGTGCTGGAGCTCCACACTTCCATAGGCAGGGAGGGTGCTGGAGCTCCACACTTCCATAGGCAGGGAGGGTGCTGGAGCTCCACACTTCCATAGGCAGGGAGGGTGCTGGAGCTCCACACTTCCATAGGCAGGGAGGGTGCTGGAGCTCCACACTTCCATAGGCAGGGAGGGTGCTGGAGCTCCACACTTCCATAGGCAGGGAGGGTGCTGGAGCTCCACACTTCCATAGGCAGGGAGGGTGCTGGAGCTCCACACTTCCATAGGCAGGGAGGGTGCTGGAGCTCCACACTTCCATAGGCAGGGAGGGTGCTGGAGCTCCACACTTCCATAGGCAGGGAGGGTGCTGGAGCTCCACACTTCCATAGGCAGGGAGGGTGCTGGAGCTCCACACTTCCATAGGCAGGGAGGGTGCTGGAGCTCCACACTTCCATAGGCAGGGAGGGTGCTGGAGCTCCACACTTCCATAGGCAGGGAGGGTGCTGGAGCTCCACACTTCCATAGGCAGGGAGGGTGCTGGAGCTCCACACTTCCATAGGCAGGGAGGGTGCTGGAGCTCCACACTTCCATAGGCAGGGAGGGTGCTGGAGCTCCACACTTCCATAGGCAGGGAGGGTGCTGGAGCTCCACACTTCCATAGGCAGGGAGGGTGCTGGAGCTCCACACTTCCATAGGCAGGGAGGGTGCTGGAGCTCCACACTTCCATAGGCAGGGAGGGTGCTGGAGCTCCACACTTCCATAGGCAGGGAGGGTGCTGGAGCTCCACACTTCCATAGGCAGGGAGGGTGCTGGAGCTCCACACTTCCATAGGCAGGGAGGGTGCTGGAGCTCCACACTTCCATAGGCAGGGAGGGTGCTGGAGCTCCACACTTCCATAGGCAGGGAGGGTGCTGGAGCTCCACACTTCCATAGGCAGGGAGGGTGCTGGAGCTCCACACTTCCATAGGCAGGGAGGGTGCTGGAGCTCCACACTTCCATAGGCAGGGAGGGTGCTGGAGCTCCACACTTCCATAGGCAGGGAGGGTGCTGGAGCTCCACACTTCCATAGGCAGGGAGGGTGCTGGAGCTCCACACTTCCATAGGCAGGGAGGGTGCTGGAGCTCCACACTTCCATAGGCAGGGAGGGTGCTGGAGCTCCACACTTCCATAGGCAGGGAGGGTGCTGGAGCTCCACACTTCCATAGGCAGGGAGGGTGCTGGAGCTCCACACTTCCATAGGCAGGGAGGGTGCTGGAGCTCCACACTTCCATAGGCAGGGAGGGTGCTGGAGCTCCACACTTCCATAGGCAGGGAGGGTGCTGGAGCTCCACACTTCCATAGGCAGGGAGGGTGCTGGAGCTCCACACTTCCATAGGCAGGGAGGGTGCTGGAGCTCCACACTTCCATAGGCAGGGAGGGTGCTGGAGCTCCACACTTCCATAGGCAGGGAGGGTGCTGGAGCTCCACACTTCCATAGGCAGGGAGGGTGCTGGAGCTCCACACTTCCATAGGCAGGGAGGGTGCTGGAGCTCCACACTTCCATAGGCAGGGAGGGTGCTGGAGCTCCACACTTCCATAGGCAGGGAGGGTGCTGGAGCTCCACACTTCCATAGGCAGGGAGGGTGCTGGAGCTCCACACTTCCATAGGCAGGGAGGGTGCTGGAGCTCCACACTTCCATAGGCAGGGAGGGTGCTGGAGCTCCACACTTCCATAGGCAGGGAGGGTGCTGGAGCTCCACACTTCCATAGGCAGGGAGGGTGCTGGAGCTCCACACTTCCATAGGCAGGGAGGGTGCTGGAGCTCCACACTTCCATAGGCAGGGAGGGTGCTGGAGCTCCACACTTCCATAGGCAGGGAGGGTGCTGGAGCTCCACACTTCCATAGGCAGGGAGGGTGCTGGAGCTCCACACTTCCATAGGCAGGGAGGGTGCTGGAGCTCCACACTTCCATAGGCAGGGAGGGTGCTGGAGCTCCACACTTCCATAGGCAGGGAGGGTGCTGGAGCTCCACACTTCCATAGGCAGGGAGGGTGCTGGCACATCCACACTTCCAGCCACGGAGCATGCTGGCACTTCCACCTTGCTTGCTAAGTCGGCGTGATCTTGCCCAAAAAGTCCCTCCTCACCTCCAGCTGGAAGTGGAAAAAAATCCTCCACCTGCTTGGCCGAGGTTCTGGAAGCCAGCAGCTCGCAGAATGTTGCCAAAGTTTCACTGGAAGGAAAAGAAAAGAGAAGACCGAGTGCGCATTTCACCTACCGCCGAATGTCCACAAGAGGGAAGTGTCACTCCGTCGCAGAATCTGCGCCGACGCACTCGGCACCCTTCGAATTTATGGTGCCGGTGCGGGTGTTCTGGGTGCAAAAAGGCCGCCCAAGTGGTAGAAAAAAATCAGACTTCGTCTCTTAGGTCGAAATTAATGCCAAGTTTTGAAATGCGCTGGCAGGGGTGGACCAGGGCCCGTTAGAAGTGCTTAGGCGAGGTCCTGGAAGCCTAACCCGGCGTGATCTTGTGCAAAAAGCCGCTGCTGAGCTCCAGCTGGAAGTGTAAAAAGAACCGGGCTGGATCAAAAAAAGAACCGGGCGGCCCGTTAAAATTGCTTAGCCGAGGTCCTGGAACCCTAACCCGGCGTGATCTTGTGCAAAAAGCCGCTGCTGAGCTCCAGCTGGAAGTGTAAAAAGAACCGGGCTGGTTCAAAAAAAGAACCGGGCGACCCGTTAGAAGTGCTTAGCCGAGGTCCTGGAAGCCTAACCCGGCGTGATCTTGTGCAAAAAGCCGCTGCTGAGCTCCAGCTGGAAGTGGAAAAAGAACCGGGCTGGATCAAAAAAGAACCGGGCTGGATCAAAAAAGAACCGGGCGGCCCGTTAAAATTGCTTAGCCGAGGTCCTGGAAGCCTAACACGGCGTGATCTTGTGCAAAAAACCGCTCCCGAGCTCCAGCTGGAAGTGTAAAAAGAACCGGGCTGGATAAAAAAAGAACCGGGCTGGATCAAAAAAGAACCGGGCGACCCGTTAAAATTGCTTAGCCGAGGTCCTGGAAGCCTAACCCGGCGTGATCTTGTGCAAAAAGCCGCTGCTGAGCTCCAGCTGGAAGTGGAAAAAGAACCGGGCTGGATCAAAAAAGAACCGGGCTGGATCAAAAAAGAACCGGGCGGCCCGTTAAAATTGCTTAGCCGAGGTCCTGGAAGCCTAACACGGCGTGATCTTGTGCAAAAAACCGCTCCCGAGCTCCAGCTGGAAGTGTAAAAAGAACCGGGCTGGATAAAAAAAGAACCGGGCTGGATCAAAAAAGAACCGGGCGACCCGTTAAAATTGCTTAGCCGAGGTCCTGGAAGCCTAACACGGCGTGATCTTGTGCAAAAAGCCGCTCCCGAGCTCCAGCTGGAAGTGTAAAAAGAACCGGGCTGGATAAAAAAAGAACCGGGCTGGATCAAAAAAGAACCGGGCGACCCGTTAAAATTGCTTAGCCGAGGTCCTGGAAGCCTAACCCGGCGTGATCTTGTGCAAATAGCCGCTGCCGAGCTCCAGCTGGAAGTGTGAAAAGAACCGGGCTGGATAAAAAAAAGAACCGGGCTGGATCAAAAAAGAACCGGGCGACCCGTTAAAATTGCTTAGCCGAGGTCCTGGAAGCCTAACACGGCGTGATCTTGTGCAAAAAACCGCTCCCGAGCTCCAGCTGGAAGTGTAAAAAGAACCGGGCTGGATAAAAAAAGAACCGGGCTGGATCAAAAAAGAACCGGGCGACCCGTTAAAATTGCTTAGCCGAGGTCCTGGAAGCCTAACCCGGCGTGATCTTGTGCAAAAAGCCGCTCCCGAGCTCCAGCTGGAAGTGTAAAAAGAACCGGGCTGGATAAAAAAAGAACCGGGCTGGATCAAAAAAGAACCGGGCGACCCGTTAAAATTGCTTAGCCGAGGTCCTGGAAGCCTAACACGGCGTGTTCTTGTGCAAAAAGCCGCTCCCAAGCTCCAGCTGGAAGTGTAAAAAGAACCGGGCTGGATAAAAAAAAGAACCGGGCTGGATCAAAAAAGAACCGGGCGACCCGTTAAAATTGCTTAGCCGAGGTCCTGGAAGCCTAACACGGCGTGATCTTGTGCAAAAAGCCGCTCCCGAGCTCCAGCTGGAAGTGTAAAAAGAACCGGGCTGGATAAAAAAAGAACCGGGCTGGATAAAAAAAAGAACCGGGCGACCCGTTAAAATTGCTTAGCCGAGGTCCTGGAAGCCTAACACGGCGTGTTCTTGTGCAAAAAGCCGCTCCCGAGCTCCAGCTGGAAGTGTAAAAAGAACCAGGCTGGATAAAAAAAAGAACCGGGCTGGATCAAAAAAGAACCGGGCGACCCGTTAAAATTGCTTAGCCGAGGTCCTGGAAGCCTAACACGGCGTGATCTTGTGCAAAAAGCCGCTCCCGAGCTCCAGCTGGAAGTGTAAAAAGAACCGGGCTGGATAAAAAAAGAACCGGGCTGGATAAAAAAAAGAACCGGGCGACCCGTTAAAATTGCTTAGCCGAGGTCCTGGAAGCCTAACACGGCGTGTTCTTGTGCAAAAAGCCGCTCCCGAGCTCCAGCTGGAAGTGTAAAAAGAACCAGGCTGGATAAAAAAAAGAACCGGGCTGGATCAAAAAAGAACCGGGCGACCCGTTAAAATTGCTTAGCCGAGGTCCTGGAAGCCTAACACGGCGTGATCTTGTGCAAAAAGCCGCTCCCGAGCTCCAGCTGGAAGTGTAAAAAGAACCGGGCTGGATAAAAAAAGAACCGGGCTGGATAAAAAAAAGAACCGGGCGACCCGTTAAAATTGCTTAGCCGAGGTCCTGGAAGCCTAACACGGCGTGATCTTGTGCAAAAAGCCGCTCCCGAGCTCCAGCTGGAAGTGTAAAAAGAACCAGGCTGGATAAAAAAAAGAACCGGGCTGGATCAAAAAAGAACCGGGCGACCCGTTAAAATTGCTTAGCCGAGGTCCTGGAAGCCTAACACGGCGTGTTCTTGTGCAAAAAGCCGCTCCCGAGCTCCAGCTGGAAGTGTAAAAAGAACCAGGCTGGATAAAAAAAAGAACCGGGCTGGTTCAAAAAAGAACCGGGCAACCCGTTAAAATTGCTTAGCCGAGGTCCTGGAAGCCTAACACGGCGTGTTCTTGTGCAAAAAGCCGCTCCCGAGCTCCAGCTGGAAGTGTAAAAAGAACCAGGCTGGATAAAAAAAAGAACCGGGCTGGATCAAAAAAGAACCGGGCGACCCGTTAAAATTGCTTAGCCGAGGTCCTGGAAGCCTAACACGGCGTGTTCTTGTGCAAAAAGCCGCTCCCGAGCTCCAGCTGGAAGTGTAAAAAGAACCAGGCTGGATAAAAAAAAGAACCGGGCTGGTTCAAAAAAGAACCGGGCAACCCGTTAAAATTGCTTAGCCGAGGTCCTGGAAGCCTAACACGGCGTGATCTTGTGCAAAAAGCCGCTCCCGAGCTCCAGCTGGAAGTGTAAAAAGAACCGGGCTGGATAAAAAAAGAACCGGGCTGGATAAAAAAAAAGAACCGGGCGACCCGTTAAAATTGCTTA
>NW_028232622.1:0-25354 GCF_054491065.1 Syngnathus leptorhynchus | reverse complement strand
CCGCTTGACCCACTGCAATCGGCAATGCTGCTGTTATTCGCCGGGCTACCGCCCCGCGGCGCTAAACTTTTTGTTCGCCGAGCAGTATCACCAGAACCCGGATGATGTTACTGCCTATGTGTTGATGGGAAATGCGATGTCGTTCTTTGTGATTGGCGGGTTGCTCTGGTTTTTGATCTGAGGAGTATCTAACGTTGATAGCACTATCGCTCGCCGCGAATTTGCCGTCTTATTTCAGGTTGTTTTATGGAGTAGAATCGATCGTTCCGCGCCCCGACATGGAAGTTTATCATCTCACCTGACTCGCCCAGACTTATGCAGTTCCCTAAATTGTAATAGCTAATTCACCCAACATTTTCTCGATACTAACTATTTCATCGCCAGGTTCCAGTAGGTTCATTTCTTCTTTGATCAATTCGCATTCTTCTCGATCAGGATATAAAAACCAGAACATAAAAACCTCGGCCCATATTTCGCTGCAAAGTGCAGGTGCCAGTTTGTTGCCGTCACGTTGATTGTCCTGGCAGAGGTTGTGGAGTAATGGGCTCCAGTGGCGGCCATGGCGAATTTGGGCGATCAGTCGGGATTGTCTCTGTTCCCAAATGCCGTCGTAGCCATTTTCTTTATGGGCAATCAGATTGAATCTGCGAGCAACAGCATGGCCGAGCTCGTGCAGCAAGTCTTCATGGGGGTGGGGTGTGTTCTCTGATAGATATACAGTATTTTTTCTGAAGTGTGCCGACGACATCGCCAAAATTGTTATATACATCAACCGAATCCCACGCGTATAACGACCGCCAGAGGTGGTGTCGGACATTGACCCAGTCGCCCTAGCGCATCATCGGCTTTTCGAGCCAGTTCCTCGACATAATATGGTTGCTGGAACGGCAGCTTGTTCATGATTTTTTAACAGCGTCAGTGCTATGATTACGTTTTAATGTCGGGCGATTTTAGTTGCCCGATTCCGTTCATTTTTACTTCCAAACTTAAAACAAGAGGTTTCGCATGACTATAGCAGTAGGTGACAAAATTCCCAAGCGTTGAACTTGCCACAAATGGGTAGCGACGGCCCCACCGCCATCACCACTGACGAGATCTTTGCCGGCAAAAAAGTGGTTTTGTTTGCCCTCCTGGTGCGTTTTACGCCGACTTGCTCTGCTGCGCACCTGCCGGGATACGTTGTGCATAATGATGCGATCAAGGCAAAGGGAGTCGATACGATTGCTTGCCTGTCTGTGAATGACGCATTTGTTATGGGTGCCTGGGGCGATGCGCAAAATGTCGAAGACAATATTGTGATGCTGGCTGATGGCAGCGGTAATTTCACTGAAGCCGTGGATTTGGTGCTCGACCTGACCGCACGCAACATGGGTGTTCGTTCGCAGCGATATGCAATGATTGTTGACGATGGTGTAGTGACCCATCTGAATGTCGAAGAAGGGCCGGAGTTCAAGGTCAGCGATGCAGAAACCATTTTGGGTTTACTGTAAATCCGGACTAACCTGACTGAGGTAGAGTGATGATTTCAAGAGTACTTTTGTTGATTGGCACCAACATGGCAGTCATGATGGTGTTGAGTGTTGCCATTAGAATATTTGGTCTTGAGCAATACCTCGGTCAGGGCATGACCAGCATGCTGATTTATGCGTTTATCTTTGGCATGGTCGGGTCGATCATTTCACTCGCGATGTCGAAGTCGATGGCGAAGCGCTCACCGGCGCCCGGGTGATTGAAAACCCGGTAAATGAAGAAGAAGGCTGGTTGATGGAGACGGTCAAGCGGCAGGCAGATGCAGCGAATATCGGTATGCCCGAGGTAGCGATTTTCGATTCACCACAGGTGAACGCCTTTGCCACCGGAATGAACAAGAACAATGCACTGGTAGCTGTCAGTAGCGGTCTTCTGCAAACCATGACTCGTGACGAAGCCGAAGCAGTGATGGCACATGAAATCAGTCACGTTGCCAACGGCGATATGATTACCCTGACCCTGATACAGGGTGTGCTCAACACCTTCGTTATTTTCTTCTCCAGAATAATTGGCAATATTGTTGACCGGGTAATCTGAAAAACGATCGCGGTTACGGCATTGGGTATTTTGTCAGCTCAATGGCTGCGCAGTTTTTACTGGGTATTCTGGCTTCGATTATCGTCAGCTATTTCAGCCGTGTCCGCGAGTATCGCGCAGACGAGGGTGGTGCAACTCTTGCCGGAAAACAAAAAATGATTGACGCCTTGCGCCCCCCCCCCCCCCCCCCCCCGACTGCAATCGCAGCATGAGCCCGAACAATTGCCGGATCAGCTGGCGGCGTTCGGTATTTCAGGAAATGGCATGAAGGGCGGATTATGCGCCTGTTTCGCAGCCACCCTGACCTGAGCCAGCGGATCGATGCACTGAGCGGATGGACTCTACAATATCGCGATAACCGCGAGATCATCTTTGACATTTTGCGAGACTTTTTTAAGCCCGTTCACCTGTGCTGAGACGTGGTGCAGTGAGGGAAGCAATCTGTTGATCAATTTCTCAAGCGCTGGTTGACGCGTTTTTTGTTGTTTGTTGCTTTTACGCTGATAGCTGCACAGGCTCCGGCAGATGATGTTGCGCTGGCGTATTTTGTCTGGAGTGACGAAGATAAAACCGGCAGTAAAATCCTCGTTTCCCGTTATGCAGAAAACGTCTGGTCTTCGCCGCAAACTGTTTTCTCAGACAATCACCTGAATATTTTGCCGGCAGTAGCGGCATCGCCAGCTGGCGAGTTGATGGTTGTGTGGTCTGCGGTGACGGAAAAGGGTATCAAGTTGAAGTATCGCCGCGGCATGACGGAATCCGGCGCGCTGCCGACTAAGTGGAGCGAGCATGCGGTGCTGACCGAGGAGCGCGATTACCAATCTTGCACCAGTGGTGATTCACGATCGTCATTCGGCATTCTGGGTTTTCTGGTCAGCTAATGATGGCGGTGACGATGATATTTATCTGTCACTTTCCACAGTCTCTGGCTGGACACCGCAAGCTGTGGTGCATGCAGATAACGATGCACCGGATGCCTTACCTGAAACCGGCTTCGACAAAAACGGTGATGTCTGGGTACGCTGGGACACATTCTTAAATCGCCGGATTGAGCAGGCTACTATGGGCTTTAAGGTTGCGGGAAATACACGCCCAACAGGACAATCAATCTGATGCGACCCTGGACGCAGATGCGCTGAAAAAACAGAGTATTGAGCAGTATTTCTCTTGAGCCGCCGTCGTTTTTTCAAAGCAGAAGCCGGGCAACCATGTATCTGCAGGTAGATACGACCTATCCTGCAAGGCTGTTCCCTGGCAATCTGTTGCAATAGAATCCTCGCAGTCCCTTTAATCTTCCTGTTAACTCTATGCATATTGATATTCGTTCTGCCCTGGTTGCATTGTCACTTGCCACACTGAGTGGGCAATCGATGGCGCTCGAGATCATTTCTGCAGGGGACAGCATTACGCAAGGTCTATACAGAACCGCCAGTGGCAGTCAGTCGGGCGTCACCAGTCCGCAGAATGGCTCTGTCAACTTTGGTGGCTTTCAACCCAGGCTGAATCAACGGATGGATTCGGAAGTAGAGGCGTCCACGGTTTACAACTACGGTGTTGCTGGCGCCAACAGCCGGGACGGGGTCAGTCGGGTAACCTCGGTTTTGAACAGCCGATCGGCAGACTATATCCTGATCATGTATGGTGCCAATGATCTTTATCAAGGAATCTCCGACCGTTTTAACCAGGTGTTTGTGCGCGAGATGATTTTGACCAGTTTGACCAGGGGCGTGACCCCGGTGATTGCTGAAATCACCCCGAACACTTCGATCAGTTCCTACGACGGCTTTATCAACAACTTCTACAATGTGCGGTTGCGCGGCCTGGCAGAAGATTTCGAGATTGAAATTGCAAGGATGTACCGGAAGCTGCGGCCCGGGTTGGTTGTCGGTTCCTTATCATTCGGGAGACGAATTGCACATGCGCAGTGCGGGCAATAATGCGATGGCAGATGAATGGACTGACGCATTGAAGGCGGCAATTGCCAGCGCAAAAAGCGATGTCAGCATTTCACCTGTTTTGCAACTGCTGTTGGAATAGCCAATGAAATTAAAAGATATTCAGACCTGGGTCACGGTGCCGCCAACAGGCATCGGTGGCAGTTTTTGGATAATCGTAAAACTGACGACTGATAACGGCATCAGTGGTATCGGTGAGTGCTACGGTATTCCGGTTTCAGGTGATATCGCCTGCGACATGGTGGAAGATACTTTCGCGCGCTTTATCGAAGGTGAAGACCCTCACAATGTAGAGACCATGTTCAGGCGGGTTTATTCAGCGGGGTTCACGCCAACGCCCCGATATTTCCATGATGGGTGTGTTCAGCGGCATTGAAATGGCTGTCTGGGATATTCTGGGAAAAGGCCGCAGAGCAGCCGGTTTACAATTTGCTTGGAGGCCAGTTTCATCCGCGATTGCGCACCTACACCTATCTGTATCCAAAAAACCTCGGCCGCGACAGCTGGACATCGGAAGATGCCGCGATGTCTATCATGATGGTGACGCTGCGGCAGAGCGCGCGCTTGACTATGTGGAGATGGGTTTTACCGCGGTTCAAACAGGATCCCGCAGGCCCCTATAGTTTCCAGGGCGGTCGCGAGCTATCTCTGGAAGAGCTGTCACGGAGCGAGTACAGCATGAAGCGTATTCGCGAAGCTGTGGGGGATCGTGCGGATATTCTTTTTGGTACCCATGGCCAGATGACGACCTCATCTGCGATTCGACTTGCCAGACGTATTGAACCCTATGATCCACTATGGTTCGAAGAGCCGTGTCCACCAGACCAGATAGAGGCCTTTGCAAGAGTGGCAGCGGCGACGACCATACCGGTCGCCACCGGTGAAAGGCTGCGACCCGTGTCGAGTTTCATCAGGCGTTAAAAGCCGGTGTGTCGATTCTGCAACCGGACATCGGTCGCAGTGGCGGTATATGGGAAACCAAGAAAATTGCCTGTATGGCAGAATTGTTTAATGCCCAGCTGGCGCCCCATATTTACTGTGGCCCGGTTGCCCACGCTGCCGCAGCCCATGTCGCATTCAGCTCGCCAAATTTCCTGGTTCTGGAAACCATCCAGACCGGGTTTCACGAAGATATTCTGCAAAAACCGCTGCATTGGGAGCAGGGCTATCTGCATGCGCCGACAGAACCCGGTCTGGGTATTGAGCTCAATGAGAAGGTGCTTGAAGCGCACCCTTACCAAACCGGTGGACGCCTGCACCTTGAGATGTGCCAGACACCGCTTGATTCTGCCAATACAAAAATTCAACCGCAGCTGGAATAGGCTTTACTTTTTACCTGCAGTTGAAGTTAGCTATCGCTATTGGCAAGTAAGAGTTGATCCATCCATCGATCGGGCAAAAGCCGCTTCAAAACCATCATAATCTTCGTTGGCGTGGTAACTCTATACCGAATTTTCGCTTTAGGTTTGCTCAGGGCATGCAAAACTGCATTCAGAACGGGCCTCGGCGGGCAAGGTAAACCGGGCGGTTTCAGACTGTGCCAATCGCGTATCGACGCTGGCATAGATATCTTTGAACAAGCTGCTTTCGACATCAATATGCTGTTAGAACATGCGATGTGCATTCTTCCGAAAGTCGCTGACGATTGGCCCTGGTTCAACCAAACTGAACTGCACACCACTGCCGGCGTGTTCAAGTCGCATGGTGTCGGTCAGGCCTTCCAATGCAAATTTTGAGGCGTTATACGCACCGCGAAATTTCAGGCAGATAAATCCAGAATCGAGCTGATCTGAATAATACGGCCTTCCTGATGGGGTAACATCATCGGCAAGACCAGATTCGTCAGCTGCTGGGTACCAAACACATTGGTTTCAAACTGCTGGCGTAAAGCGCTTCGCGAGAGGTCAATCACCGCACCTGGCTGACCGTAGGCGCCATTGTTAATCAGCGCATAAACGCAGTTACCGGTCAGTTCGCCGAGCTGCTGAGTGCCTGCTGCAACGCTGTCCGGGTCGGCGAGATCCATCAGGATGGTCTCGATTCCCTCGGATCGCAGACGCTCTACATCCTCGGACTTCCTGCAGCTGGCAATCACGCGATAGTCGGATTTGCTTAATCCCGGGCAATACACAGACCGATTCCTGATGAACAACCGGTTATGAACACGGTTCTAATTTCTGAAGTTAGCGCTTTTGACATTAGTTTTTATTATGATAGAAGTTTAAATTCTATCGTATGATTTTAAACAATCAATTAGATTAATCGCTCTGGCTCTATATAATACCCCTATGTCCACACGACATATTTGAAATCCGTGCCCTTGTCACAGTCTATTTCACTTGATCAGTGATGACGGGAGCGCAGCTTCTTAATTAAACGTTTAATCAGGAGTCAACTATGAGTTTAAAAGATTCAAAAACAGAACAGAACCTGAAGGATGCCTTTGCCGGCGAATCCCAGGCCACCGACGTTACCTCTATTTCGCTGCAAAAGCTGACATCGAAGGTTATAACGATGTGGCTGCGGTTTTTCGTTCCACTGCAGAAGGTGAAACAGGCCATGCCCACGGTCATCTCGAGTATCTCGAAGAGTGTGGAGATCCTGCAACCGGTTTGCCGATTGGCCCGACCGCCGATAACCTGAAAGCAGCAGTTGCTGGCGAAACCCATGAGTACACCGATATGTACCCTGGTATGGCCAAGACCGCGCCGTGAAGAAGGTTTTGACGAAATCTCTGACTGGTTCGAGACTCTTGCAAAGCCGAGCGATCTCACGCCAATCGCTTCCAGAAAGCTCTGGACGATATGTAGTCAGTGGTTAAAAGCCGGGTGTCGGTATTGCCGACCCCGGCTTTTTTTTATCACAACGAAAAACAACATACAGCCTGCAGAAGATAAACGAGAGACAGAATAATGGTACAGAGAGAAGGTAATCTTGAGGCGCCCACGCGCCACCCGCTGGACTGGAAAAACCCGGAGTTCTACAACAGTGATTCACTGTTCGCCGAGCTTGAGCGGGATATGACTTGTGCCACGGCTGTCGCCGATGCAACTCTCTGTGCGCAGCATTTCCGACATTGTTTGATCTGGTTGACGAATGCGCGACACTGGAAGTAGATGGTGTTGATAAAAACGACTACTGGAAAGTAGTCGATCATTGCTATCTGTGTGATCTGTGTTACAGCACCAAGTGCCCCTACACTCCGCCCGCATGAATGGAATATCGACTTCCCGCATTTAATGTTGCGCGCGAAAAGCGGTGCGGTTCAAGGATGGCAAAGTTAAAACAAGCGAAAAAATTCTCGCCAGCACCGATACCGTTGCAAGTTGTCAACTATTCCGGTGGTGGTGAACGCGGTGAACTCCGCGAACAAGGTAAAGAGTCTTCGCAAGCTGCTGGACAAGGCACTCGGAGTGCACCCCGATGCAAAGGTGCCGAATTACGATGCCAGGCCGCTAAGGAAACGCGACCTGGATTGCAAATCAATGCTGAAGCAACTGCGGCTGGCAGCACCTACCGGCAAAATCGCTATATTCGCTACTTTGTTTTGGTAACTACAACGAACCTGATCTTGCAGAAGACATGATCAAGGTTCTGCGACACAATGCTATCGAAGTCAAACTGGCGGAGTCAGGAACAGTGTTGTGGCATGCCCAAGCTGGAACTTGGTGATCTTGAAGCGGTTGCCCGTGCAAAGACATCAACGTACCGGTATTGGCAAAAATGGTGGATCAGGGTTGGGACATTATGGCCCCCGTCCCATCTTGTGTATTGATGTTCGTCAGGAACTGCCGTTAATGTTCCCGGACGACGCCCGATGTACAGAAAGTGGCGAATGCGATCTATGACCCGTTTGAATATCTGATGCTGCGTCATAAAGAAGCTTGCTCAAGACTGAGTTCAAGCAGTCACTGGGAAAGGTTGCGTATCATGCCGCCTGCCAATCAGCGGGTGCAAATGATCGGACAGAAAACCAAACAGTGTCTGGAGCTGGTTCCGGATACCGTGGTGCAGGTGATAGAGCGTTGTTCTGGTCACGATGGCACTTACGGGGTCAAGACGCCGTTCTTATGATGCGGCAATGAAGATCGTTAAGCCGGTTGTGAACAAGGTCAAGCAGGCGGAAGCAGATCACTATGGCAGTGATTGCCCGATGGCCGGGCGTTTTTATCGAGCACGGCCTGGCGGACGGCAGCACTACCGCACACCCGATATCATTGATCCGTAAAGCCTACGCGATCTAATAGTATTAATTTGACAGATTCAGGAAACCCTATCATGAACAAATTATCACGGGATGAATTGATGTCCCTCGAGAAATACGCAGAGGAACGCGGCTGCTTTCGCGCGCAGGTGATGGCGCATAAAAAAAAACCGGCGGGTTGCGCTTGGTCCAAATGCGACTTTGTACTTCGAAGACCGTTGACCATGCAATATCAGATTCAGGAAATTCTGCGTATTGAAAAAGTGTTTGAAGCAGAGGGAATCGAAGAAGAGCTGGAAGCCTACAATCCTTTGATCCCGGACGGTTCCAATTGGAAAGCAACATTTATGATCGAGTTTGAGGACGAAAGCGAACGGCGCGTGGCGCTAACCCAATGATTGGAGTGGAGAAAACAATCTGGGTACAAATAGGCGATCAGGAGAAAAGGTCCATCCCATCGCTAATGAAGACCTGGAGCGGGAAACCGAAGATAAAACCTCGGCGGTGCATTTTTTGCGTTTTGAATTAACCGGCAAGATGATCGAAGAGGCGAAGAACGGTGCGTCAATCCAGATGGGAGTAGGGCATAAAAACTACCATCATGAAACCGGTGTGCTGGCTGAAAATATCCGGCAATCCCTTACTGAAGGACCTGGCGTTGCGCCATTAGTTCACGACCCGGAGTGTTAGCGAATGACACTCGCTGAGCTGCGTTATATTGTTGCAGTCGCGAGAGAGCGGCATTTTCGGACGCGCGGCGAGATCGTGTTTTGTCAGTCAACCTACACTCAGCGTTGCCGTCAAGAAGCTCGAAGGTGAGCTTAAGGTTACGCTGTTTGAGCGCGGCAAGAACGAGGTTGTGCTCACGCCGATCGGTCAACAAATCGTCAACCAGGCACAGTTGACGCTGGAAGCAGCGAACCGTATCCACCAGCTTGGCAGCGGAAGACGACAATGATTTGTCCGAGCCGTTGCAACTTGGTGTCATATACCACCATCGGGCCGTATTTGCTGCCCAACCTGATCCCGGCGCTTCGTGATGCAGCGCCGGACTTACAGGTCATTATTGAAGAGGGATTTACCGCAGACCTGCGGTGAGATTGAAGCAGGGGAGTCTCGACGCGATTATTTTAGCTAAGCCCTTCATCGAATCAGGCGTCGAAATCCGACCGCTTTATCATGAACCCTTTGTTGTCGTATTACCGAGCTCGCACCCGTGGGCAAAGCGCAAGTCCGATAGCCCCGGAAGAGTTATCCGAAGAGACTGTATTGCTGTTAGGACGAGGGCATTGTTTCGTGATCAGGTTCTGGAGGTGTGTCCGGGTTGTTTGCGCAAAGGAGAGGGCGGACGACCTGCAAAAAACTCTTGAAGGCGGTTCCATAGAAACCATCCGTCATATGGTGGCGAGCGGTGTCGGGGTTACCGTGTTGCCCTGCAGCGCGGCGGGAGCGGAAGAGTATTCAAGAAGACTGCTGTCAATCAAGCGTTTTTTCAGGAGATACACCGTCTCGTGAGGTGATCCTGACGTGGCGAAAAGGTTTTCATCGGGCAAATGCAATCGATTGCTGTTTCGACTGCGGTGAGTAACTGTAAGATGAGTTGCGTCAAGATGAATAAAAACGGGTTCCGCCTAGGCTGCGTTCAGTGTAGTCTTTCAGCTCTACCAGATCAGTCATGGAATTATGACAAAAAAAATAAATGTTGCCGTTGTCGGGGTGGGGTATCTCGGCGAATCCATGCAAAAATTTATGATGCGATGGAATCTGTAAATCTGATTGCGGTGGTGACAGTGACCGCGCGTCAGCAGATACCGTAGCGAACCAGTACCAGTGCATGGCACTCGACTCGGTCGACCAGTTATTATCGACCAAATTTGACGATCCGCTTGATGCCGTCAGTATCGTGGTGGCCGACCAGCTTGCATTTGCCGGTTGCCCGCCTCTTTCTTGAACGCGGCATTCATATGGCTGCTCGAGAAACGATTGCGCCCGGGGTTGAAGAAAGTCAGCAGAATTGTCGATCTGGCGAAAGCCAATAATGCAATCCTTCAGGTGGGCCATGTTGAGCGTTTCAATGCCGGGGTTTATGCGACTTGCTGAAAATGGCGGATGACCCGCGGTTTATCGAAGTGCATCGGTTGGGTAAATTTGTCGAACGGGCTACAGATGTCGATGTGGTCACCGATTTGATGATACACGATTATCGATATTGTCCTGTCCCTGGTGCCTTCACCGCTCAAAAATGTCTCTGCGACTGGCACTCGGGTAGTAACCGATCATGTTGATATTGCGAATGCCCGTCTTGAATTTGAAAAAGGGGGCAGTTGCCAACGTTACCGCCAGCCGCGTTTCCCGTAATCAGTCAGACGAATCCGGTTATTTTCGCAAGATCGCTAT
The DNA here is from genome assembly GCF_054491065.1 of Syngnathus leptorhynchus. NCBI lineage: Eukaryota > Metazoa > Chordata > Actinopteri > Syngnathiformes > Syngnathidae > Syngnathus > Syngnathus leptorhynchus. The sequence continues at coordinate 14,731 of NW_028232622.1, read as the reverse complement.
CTCGGCCTGAACTTTGCCGACCAGCAGCTGGAGCAGGTGGTGACAGGTGCGCGTCCCGTCGGATCTGATTTCCCCGAGCTGATTGAAAGCAAGATCGACGTTGAGCCACAACTGCCGTTAAATGCAGAACTGGCACATTTTATAGACTGCGTTTCCAGTAATCGCCAACCGTTGGTGACTGGAGAAGATGGATTAACAGCAGTCAAGGTAGCTGAACTGGTAAAGCAAAAAATTCAGTATTCGATGCAACAGGTCGCGTCCGCCAAGGCTTCAAATAGAGACCCCTGAACAATGACAGAAGAACTTTTTCGTGACGACGGCTATCTAAAGACGTGTCAGGCAGTTGTAACCGATACATTGGGCAATGGCTTTGTCGTCGACAAAACAGTATTTATATCCCATGGGTGGTGGGCAACCCGGCGACACCGGTACGGTGATAACCGGTGAAGATCGATCTGTATCGATCATAGATTGCTATGTTGATAGAGAGTCAGGCAAACATCTGCATCTGGTTGCCGATGAAGCCGACCTGCCTGCAAAAGGTGACGTCGTTCAACTCGAAATAAACTGGCAACGCCGGCATCGCCTGATGCGCATCCACAGCTGTTTACATATGTTATGTGCAGCCGTTCCCGAACCCGTAACTGGCGGTTCAATTGGTGAAAATAGCGGCAGGCTGGATTTTGACATGCCGGAGCCGCCTGACAAACTCGAGATCGAGCGTAAACTTAATGCGCTAATCGAGTCTGATGCGCCAATGCAAATGCAGTGGATTACCGACAGCGAAATGGATGCGCAGCCAGACCTTGTACGCACCATGTCAGTACAGCACCAAGAGGTTCCGGGCGTGTTCGACTGGTTGATTTCAGGGGGGTTGATCTGCAACCCTGTGGCGGCACGCATGTAGCACGCACTGGTGAGATTGGGCCCGTTCGGGTCGTTAGTATCAAGAAAAAGGGTAAGCAGAACCGGCGCATCACAATCGAGTTTGCTTGATTGTTGCTGGACTCCAGCCTCACTTTTGCACAGGTTCCTGCGGATCAGTTGACTATAACGACCGGTAGGTTATAAGCACCGGTTTTTCGGAATCAATCATCGGCAGGTTGGTTGGCCCATAGTAGTAAGCCAGTGTCTTCGTTGGAATATCATAGCCAACGTAGATAGGGGATGACAGCATTCTGAATAACATGTTGTTGGCGCCGACTTTAAAGAACGCCATATTTTCCCCGGCTTTATCGGCAAGCTCCTTCGGAGGTTGTGATCTGGAAAACCGTAGCTTTAAAAATTTATTGCGGCGGGCAAAAAGGTATGAGTATTTGACTGTCTCGTTGCCCATCAGCTTCTCCCAGTTGAGTTTGATCACATTGTCAAAACCAGCGTCCACGACCGCAGGGCCAGACGGTTGCTCCATTCGAACCACTGTCTCTCCCTGAAAGCTCTCGAGATCTGCCTCGGTCCACTTCACCCCCTCACGTTCACCGTTCACCTTGTCCTCAAGCACAAAAGAAGGCGTGGTCGGATTACAGTTATATTGGACCGTCTTTTGTGCGATAAGTTTGCCCGCACTGTTTGCGTAATCCACAACCAGTTGTCCACCCGACTCGTCCGGTACTTGCGTCAGGGTTTCTACATAGAGTAAGTCGCCATCGAGCGAGGATGCCTTTCCTTCGACCTTGAACTCCTGCTTGCGGATGCTATCGTCAAAACATGCCAGTGCAGGCAGCGTTGAAACCGCAGTTAGTGTTACAAATAACAATATCGTGAGTTTTGTATGCTTCTTCGTCATAGTGATGCCCCTTTTTTCCACCAGAGATACAGCTGAGGAATAATCAGCCCGTATATTGCCCAGATAACGCCAATAGTTGATAGCACAAGTGCGGTCTCCAAACCGTAAGTGACAGCGCTCAAATTTACCCCGATGACATAACTCAAACTGCCACCAACCACTGCGAAAAGTAAGAAGGCCCACTTTCTACTGACGATCCATTCCAGTGACCAGGTCAGGGACGTGGCAAATAGTAGCCACAGGGTTACCAGCCAGAACGGCGGATAATAGGCGTTTGTCGGATAGCGCAGAATCCCTGTGAGTCCGAGCAGGGCGTCTCCGAGCCAGCCCATCGCGACTACTGAGGATACGAGAGCCAGGTCTCTGGAGTTACGCCGATAGAACAGCAAGTAGATCACTAGTGCAAAAAGAGCGACGGGCACCGCTGCTTTATTACCCAGTAGTACACTGAGAATCCAGCCGCCCTGAAAAATAACTGCGTTGTTGAGAATTTTTAGAACGGCTGATGTGACCATCAATTTGATTACTACGCTTAAACTTTTCTGAATACAATCTGCGCGGTACTGATAGCGCGTTCTCTGAACCCGCCTTCACAGTAGCAGAGGTAAAATTGCCAAAGGCGGATAAACAGCTTGTCAAAACCCATCGCCAGTATCTTGTCCTCGGCATCGATAAAACGTTGATGCCAGATTTTCAGGGTTTGCGCGTAATCGAGCCCGATATCCTCCAGCGCCTCAATCTGCAGGTCTGTATAGTTGCCGGTGTTTTGCAAAATAACTTCCACCGACGGTAAACTGCCACCGGGAAAAATATAGCGCTGGATGAAGTCCATGTTATTGCGTGCATATTCATAGCGCTGTTCCGGAATTGTGATTGCCTGAATCAGCATCTTGCCGCCTTCTCCAAGCAGATCGTTACATTTTCTGAAATAGTCAGGTAAGTATTTTTGCCCAACTGCTTCTATCATCTCTATAGACACCAGTTTGTCATATTTGCCTTCGAGCAGCCGGTAATCTTTTTCAAGCAGCGTAATTCTGTCTTCCAGCGCGTGAAACCGAATCTGCTTACGGGCGTATTCATGTTGCTCGTGGGATATCGTCGTAGTGGTGACTTTACAGCCAAAGTTTTTTGCCAGATAAACCGCGAGTCCGCCCCAGCCGGTACCGATTTCCAGCACGTGATCATCGGCAGTTAATCCAAGTTTTTCTCCTACTCGCTGCAATTTATAAGTGGCGGCAGCGTCCAGATCAGCATTGGCATCTGGAAACATCGCGGAGGAGTACATCATTCGGTTATCGAGGAATGATTCAAACAACTCGTTGCTCAAGTCGTAGTGCGCGTGAATATTTTTCTTCGACCCATTTAAGGTGTTGGGGGACATCCAGTGCTTGATCTTCTGGGCAAACAGGCCGAGTTGTGCCAGCTTGCCATCCATCTGCTCGAGCTGCTGCATATTGCGGCAAATTAACTGGACGGCGTCAGTCAGGTTGGCGGTATGCCAAAACTGCATCATGTAGGCTTCTGCAGCACCTATCGAACCGCGTAACATGATCATGCGGTAGAAGGCTGGGTTGGTGACAGAAATCCGCACAGAGATTGTCTTCCTGTTGTCAGCAATTGAATTGTCACTACCAAATATACGGGTGGTGCCATCTTCCTCAATTGTGAGTACACCTCCTTGCAGGTTGTGCAGGAGTTTGAACAGGCTGTTACGCGCTATATTATCCAGCACCGATGGCTTGGCCGCCAGTAACAGTCGCTGCGAGGGGATGGAAGAAATTTTCATTCGTCTCAGTTTATTCGGAATGTCTAATGGAAGTGTTCGAGTCCAGTCTGGGAGGAACTGATTCAAGCTGTTCACGGTGATCAAAGATCGGAGCGCCCTTGATCCAGAGTTTCAGGGCCTGCCAGTAAATCCCGAATCCGACCCTGACCGTCATTGCAGGCTGCCCAAGAACCAGTTTGATTAACCGCCATCGCGTCATCGCCCTGGCGATGAAAAACCATCGTGGCGTCAGTAACCTTTTTTGTGTCATGACGATTTTCCAGGTGAAAAAAAAGACTTTCTGACGGTGCCTGCAATCGACAAAGATAGGTCATGTCCATGGGGATTAAAGGGAGAGACGTGCATTTGTTTTGGAAACTGACTGCAATAATTCTTGCCTGTAGAGATTGCAGGCAAGATGTAAAGGACTTTCTCGCGCCAAGGCGTATTAGTAACCTGTAAAAGCGGTTGCGACCAGCTCTGAATTGTGGTTATAGCAGTAGAAGATTGAAATGGGGATTCATCACAAATCCCCAGTATCGAAGATGTGTCAGCAGCAGTATTTTGCCATCAGGGGCACTTCCTGTTTTTTCCTCTACCTGATCAATAATCTGCTGCTTCAGATCTTCGGCACTATTGCCGATATAGTCTTTCCGACGAAACCAGCCCAAAGAAGGGCAGTTGCCACTGACCAAAGGTGGTAGATCGAGATCCCTCTCAACAAAATCCAGATCCAGCATCAACATGGTGATTCGGTAACGAAAGGCATGCGATATCGGGCTGAAACGGCGGTGACGAATAGTGCCCACGATAAATAGCCGATGCCGATTGGTTGAACGAGTGAGAAACAGTTAGCGTCATCAGCTCAGCGTGTTACCACCCAACTCGCGCGCGACCCGCATTGCACTGACAACGCCGTCTTCATGAAATCCATTGCGCCAGTACGCGCCGCAATACCCTAGCTTCGTTGTCTGCCACTGATTTCATGAATATTTTTCTGTGCATCCACGCTTTCACTGCCAAACTGCGGGTGTGAATAGTGAAACCCGATCTATGATTTTTTCAGGTGCAATGTACTGATCTCCATTCATGGTGACACATACAGGTACTCTGGTATCCAGGCTCTGGAGAATGTTCATATTGTAAGTCAGAATCGGTTTTTTCCCCCCTGATTTCCATCCAGTAAATAGTTCCAGCTTGCCCAGGCTCTCTTGCGTTTTGGCAGCAGCGCTGTATCGGTATGCATCACAACACAATTCTCTTTATAGGGAATCGCAGCCAGCAGTTTCTCCTCCATCTGACTTGGTTGCGGCAACATTTCAAGCGCTTGATCGCTGTGACAGGCAAAACCGACCTGATCATAATTGTTGCTAACCGTGTTTTGCGGTTACGCACACATGTCCAGCGTAACGATCTACGCTGGTAACCGGATTCGAGAGCAGGATCTTGTTTTTAAACCCGCGAATCATGGGCTCGATATAGGAGTTCGATCCATTCTTGACTACCCGCCAGGCCGGGCGATCAACCACATTCAACAATCCGTGGTTGTAGAAAAACCGAATAAAAAACAGCGCGTTGAACTGCTGTACTCTTGTCGTCGACGCCGACCAGATGGCCGAGGCCATTGGAATAATGTAGTAGTCAAGGAACAGTTTGCGATAGCCACCGTCTTGTAAATACGCTTGCAGTGACATAGCCGGATCAATGCGACTTTGGGCAAGATCATGTTTCGCCTGCTGTCCGAAGCGAATAATATCTTTCACCATCCAGAGGAACCATGGGTCAAGCAGACGTTTTCTGTCAGCAAACAGACTGTTAATGGTCGAACCGCAGTATTCAAAGTCGATCCCGTCCTGGTGCCCTGGTTGTCACGCTGAAGCCCATATCTGGTTGGTTGGGTTTCTACTGAAAGCTCCTTCATCAGCTTGATGAAATTGGGATATGTTCGCTCGTTGTAGACAATAAAACCAGTATCTATTTTGATCTGCCTGCCTTCAATATCAACGCTTTTTGTTGCAGTGTGACCCCCGATGTAATCATTTGCCTCATAAACCGTTACATTATGGTGGGGGTGCAGAAGGTAGGCTGCTGTCAGCCCGGAGATACCCGAGCCAATGATAGCGATATTCATGTATCTTTTTTCACCATGGACACGCCGATTTTGTGACGCAGTGCATCTGGCAACATTGCCCATCAACTTTAAAGACCAAATCAGTCTTTTGGGAAACGCGACGCGAAATTTTCGCGATTCGATACCTTTTATCATTCTGTCGACAGCGGCTTCTGGAGACATCAGAAATGGCATCGGGAAATCGTTTTGTCTTGTCAAAGGTGTGTCAACAAAGCCCGGATAGACAATGCTAACTGCAATGTTTTGTGTGCTGAGATCGAGTGCCAGGGACTCGAGGGCAACTCACTACTGCGGCTTTACTGCCACCATAAGCCTCAGGCCCGAGGCAGGCCGGTAATAGCAGAAGCGCTCGAGATCCCCACAATGTGCGGCGCATTGGTTGATTGACGTAAAAGTGGCAGGCTTGCTTCAATACACCGCGCCATACCAATGAAGTTAACCTGCATAACCCGATCAAACATGGCACTCTCAAATTTGCGCGTGGTCGACATACTCGCCAAGTACCGCAGCGTTCAGGATAACAGTGTCATATCATATCTGTTATTGCGCTTAATGCCTTCGTGTAAACCGTTTGCGCTATCCTTGAGAGAGATATCCGCCTGCAACGATGTCGACACGATCAGGTGCAAGTGCTTTTAGCGATGTCAGGGAATCCGCATTGCGAGAAGTGACAATCAGACGGTTATTGCTTTCAAGTAGTTTTTCGGCAAGGCTTCTGCCTATACCGGAAGAAGCACCGGGTAATCCAGATAGTGCGGTTGCTCAGCGGTACGGATGACATATTTTAAAAAGAAAGAGATGGATTAAGTGACTCCCTGGAGTTAATGAGTCTATGCATCATGCAGTCTCGATTTTATCGCTGATACAGCGCGGCCTAATAGTGGAATGTGTTCATAAACCGTGGCACACCCAGGTCGAACCAGTCGCGGTGCAGGGTGATCTGCTTATCAAACTGCAAAAGAGTACAGCCGGGAACCAGAATTTCTGAACCGCGCCCTTAAGTTTTTTATGTTGGAACCGCATATCCCATACAAGACAAACCTGACCATCTCCGCGGGTCTCCAGATCGTTGTTGAACTCAAACTTGCATGAGATCAGGTGTTTACAGGATTGTCTGAACTGCTGAAAAACAGCCTCTCTGCCTGTAATCTTGCCAGCCGGTTCTATGAAAGTAACTGCTGGATGATTAAAGGCGGTTCGAGTTTTTCCAGAGCCTCAAGGTCAAACTGCTGCCAGGCACTTTTTATCGTATCGGCGGGATTGTTCATAACCGTTGTTTCGTCTTGGTTATCAAAAAACCGATCACCGGAAGGTGACGAAAAAAGCCTTCAGTGTTATCCCAAAAATCCTGATGAAAATTTATCAGGCCATTTTCGTCAAAACGGATGTGTGTCATGCCGATAGAATGCGTCTTTATTTGCTTTCCCAAGAACTGTGAAGCCGGTGTCCATGGCCCACCGCACATAATAGTCATCGCCCGCTTTGCACGATGTCCTTAATCTCGACATTGGTAAAGTCTACCCGATCCGCAGTGCTCTGCATGTAGGTCAACATTACCTCCCGGGAATTGAAGGTATGCAAGGGTGTCGTTGAAATAGAGTTTCTCAGCGTAGACTGACTCAATCCTTGGTCGCATGTCTTCGCCTTTGAATTCAGCAAAGAGCTCTGTGAAATTCGCAAACTTATGCTGGAGTTCCGGACTCAGGTTAGCTATTTCGCTATCCGTTGCGGCTGATGTTTTATACTGTTCAGCTCCGCAGTTTCGTACAGCCGTGGCGTAGATGTCCTGGTCGCCAGTAGTTGCCTGACTTGAGCAACCGGTTACAGCAAGCATGACAATAGTCAGGGAGGCTATCGAGAGTCGTAATGCATAGCGAGAAGCAAAAGCACCCGGGGTTGAATATTTGCTACTCGAAGCGCTCAATAAGTCTGGTAAGGGGTGTCGAATTCTCTGAAGATTTCTTACAATTTGGGCCATATCAGGCGTGTCCGGATTGGTAAGTTTGTCTGTGGCAATTGCATTGGTACCCTGATTTTTTCTAATGTTTGGCTGGCGCCGTTATGAATTTGTTTTCAATTTACACAGATGCTAGCGTTGCCATTGTGAGCGTAACGAGGAGGATATCTTCGAAATCTGGGCATTAAGAGCTTTGATTTGTGCGTTCCGGCTAACCTTCCGAGCGGTTATGCCTGATTTTTTCACTTTCCTTTTCGACGCGAATAAATACGCGTGTATTTTCACTTGCGGATTTTCCTGACTACGGTCAAAAAAATAATGATTATGTCTATTGCCAACACACCAAAGATAAAAGATAACCGCTCCGGACTGACGAGGAGACTGGCACGGGTTATTTTCCTGCAGCTGGTTTTCATCAGCATGATCACCGTGCTCGGGGTGATTATTGCGGCAAAAGTGGTTGAAGGCACAATGATCAGCGAAGCACTTGAAGGAGAGGCTACGCACTACTGGTCTGAGCTCGAAAGGAATCTCGCGCACGCACCCCTTGCCAAACACTGATAATTTGCGCGGATTTTTGTCGGTAGAAGGCCTTGATCTCACCGTGCCGGAGGAGTTGAAGGCGCTGCATCCCGGCTATGAGAAAAGTCACAATTGATGACAGGAAAATGATGGTTTTTACCGATAGAAAAGAGGTCAGGGCGGCGGGCGGGCAACACTCTATCTTGTCTTCGACGAGCAAAACGTCAAGAAGCTGTCATTCTATTTTGGCGTTGTGCCTCTTAGCATCGTACTGGCAATGCATTTATCTTTCGGCATGGGTAGGGTTCCGTCAATCACGCAAGGCAGTTTCGCCCCTGGTTGCCCTGGCCAGCCGTTTGCGACGTTTTCATCCGGAACAAACCCAGCTTGTCGATCTCGATCTCGAAAATCTGAAGACATCAAGCACCGATGATGAGATTAATGTTCTGGTTGATTCGCTAAACAGTTTTACTTCAGAAATTAACCAGCTATTATTGACCGAGAGCGCCGATTCACTCGCGATGCCAGTCATGAATTGCGAACCCCCTTTGACGGTCATCCAGGGCTCGGCCGAATTCCTTAAAACTACAGCGGCATTGACGCCGCATCAGCAACGCGCCGTGGAGCGCATTTTACCGCACCAGTCGCGACATGAATGAGCTGTTACCTGACCGCTTTGCTGTTGCTGGCCAGAGGCAACAACATGTTGCCAAATGTAGCTGAAGTGTTGATATCGAAAAAATGGTGGCAAAGCAACTGGATCAGTTAACAGCTGACCCATAACGCCGACAATCATGTACGTGTCAGTGTGGATTTCCGGGAACCGAAAAAGGTGCATGCAACCAGCCAGCTGGTGGAGGCTGTGATTGGCAATCTATTGAGAAATGCGTTCAACTACACACGCAAGGGCGAGGTCAGTGTCTCCATAGACCGAAACGTGCTGGAAGTCCGCAATCGCGGTGAAGGTGTCACCGGTGGCAATAACAGCAATTTATTTGAACCCTTTGTTCGTGGAGAGTCGAGCCAGGGCGTTAGCGGTTTACGGCGTTGGCCTGGACATTGTCAAAACGTTTGTGCGAATTGTTTGAATGGCAAATCGAGAGTGAATTTTCTATTGAACACGGCATGATTTTTCGTCTCACGTTCTAGACACCCGGTGATTTTCCGATCAGAAGATTACTGATCGATTTTCAGGCCGACACCTTTCACAGTTTTTATCAACGAACCATGTTGTTCCTTCGAAGGGTCTGTCCACGGCTTTTCGGAGTATATAAATGTGACTGCGTAGCGCATCGCTGTCAGGAACATCATCACCCCATAATTCATTCTCGAGGGCTTCCCTGGTCACTACTTTGGGAGATTCACGCAGCAGGATGCGTAATATGCGAAAACCTGTTGGCGACAATACAATTTCCTGACCGGCTCTGGAAACCTGCCTTGTGCGGGTGTCGAGATGCAGATCGCGAATAGTAATGCTGCTGTTGCCGATATCGCCGCGTTTGCGATTGACCAGGTGCAGTAACTCTGGCCTGCAGTTCGGCCATTTCAAATGGTTTTACCAGATTAGTCATCAGCACCGTGATCGAAGCTTCCAGCTTGTCATCAATCTGGTCTCGGGCAGTGAGCACCAGAGGATCAGGTGTGTCGAGTCCAAACTCGGTTCGAAGGCGGCGACATACGGTAAAGCCGTCTATTCCGGGGAGCATAATGTCGAGGATAATGGCTATCGAATACCTGCGAGGTTGCCAGTTGCAAGGCCCTGCAATCCGTCTGCAGCATAGTCCATAACAAACCCTGCGCTCTCGAGAGTCATTGAAATGGTTTCAGCAAGGTCGCGATGATCTTCTACGAGTAAAATAGTGCCTTTCATATTAAGTATTAAGCTGGAATACTCCTGACAGTATACTTATGTTGGTGAAACTAAGGTTAACGAACGTCCTGGCTGAATTCGCTTTGAAATATGATGAAAAACCATGAGTGAAGAAGACCCGTCGCGATTTGTCGCAGACAATGCACTTGAGCTTGCGCTTGGAAGGCAGGTTCGGACGTTTCGCCAGGAGCAAGGCATGACGGTCGCGGACCTGGCAAAGCAATCCGATTTATCGCCGGGAATGCTATCCAAAGTAGAAAACGGACTGACCTCGCCCATCTCTTTCGCGACGATGAGCAGCATCGCCAATAGCACTGAATGTTCCAGTCACTGCATTGTTTCGACTGTATGAGGAAACCCGCGAAGCGACATTTGTTGCCTGCTGGCGAAGGCCTGAATATAGAGCGGCAGGGAACTCGTGCGGGTCATCAATACCAGCTCCTGGGCCATTCAAGCAACCAGAATCCGACCGTAGAGCCATATCTGGTCACGCTGTCAGAGAAAACAGATGTTTTTCCACTGTTCCAACATGACGGGGTTGAATTTATTCATATCATAGTCCGGGGAGATATGTTTATCGACATGCGAACAAGACTTATCAGATGAAAGCAGGTGATTCGTTGTACTTTGACTCAGAAGCCCCCCATGGCCCCGAGGAGTTTGATCAGCCTGCCGATCGCGGATGCTGGCCGTGATTGTCGGTCGCTACGGCGGGGTCCGAGGCCTGATCGCATGCTTGTTTCTTAACAGGAAATATATTTTACTGATGGTGGATTCCACAATCGGACAATGCTAGTATTTTCTCTTTGTCTTTCTGTCGGCGAAACACTATGTGGCGGAATTGTAGGAATCTATTATAAAAACCCTGAGCTGGAGGCCAGTCTGGGGGATATGTTGTCTGATATGTTGATTCAGATGACTGCGACCGCAGGACCTGATAGCGCCGGTGTTGCGATTTATCACAATCCTGTTGAAAAGGCGCCAGGTTAAAATCACCTTGCAGGGGCCTGATGATATTGACTGGGATAAGTTTGCAACCGCGGCACACCAGTCGTTTCACGCAAAAGGTGCATGTTTCGCCACTTGCCAATCATGCGGTGGTTGTTCTGGATGTGTCTTCAGACCAGGATATCGTGCGATTCACAGAATGGATCGACCAGGAGCAGAAAGATATCAATATCAACAGCAGCGTGGGCGGCAGCGCAATAGAGATTTATAAGGAGAAGGGTCTGCCCGATCAGGTTATTAAAAAGTTTGATCTGCGCAAGATGCAAGGTAGCCACGCTTTAGGTCATACACGGATGGCAACCGAGAGCGCGGTGACAACCGAACACTCTCACCCGTTTTCGACCGGCCTCGATTTGTGTCTGGTGCACAACGGTTCACTGTCGAATCAATAATCAGTTGCGGGAGAGACTGCAGAAACAGGGGATTCGCTTTCAAACCGATAATGATAGCGAGGTTGCTGCGGGATATCTGACTCTGGCGGTTGTCCCAGGGTGCGACTTTGAATGAAAGCACTGGAAGCCGCGATAAAAGATCTTGACGGCTTTTACACCTTTGCAATCGGCACCAAAGACGGCTTTGCGGTGCTGCGTGATCCGATTGCCTGTAAACCTGCGGTGATCGCCGAGACCGACGATTGGGTTGCGATGGTCGTCGGAGTATCGCGCGATTTCACAGTTACCCAATAGTGAAAACGCGCGGATCTGGGAGCCCGAACCGGCACGCATCTACAGCTGGGAGAAAAACTGATGGAATTTGATTTACAACATAGCGAAGTGCGGGAACTCAATCATGCACTGCATCAATCGACTTCTGCCGGCGCCAGCTTTTCTGTGACCCATCCCGGCGGCAAGCATAACGTTGCCGCCAGGGGGCGATGTTTGAGACGACTGTAGATATTCACGGTCACGTTGGTTACTACTGTGCCGGCATGAATCAAAATGGCATTATTAAAATCCACGGCAATGCCGGTCCCGGGCTCGCCGAAAACATGATGTCAGGGCGGGTTGAGGTCGATGGCAATGCTTCGCAATATTGCGGCGCAACAGCCCATGGCGGGCTGCTGCTTGTTAGAGGCGACGCTGCAGCACGCTGCGGCATTTCCATGAAAGGTGTCGATATTGTGGTGGGTGGCTCAATCGCGTCATATGAGTGCCTTTATGGCGCAGAGTGAGTCGTCTGGTGATTTGTGGTGACGCAGGTGATTCTCTGGGTGATTCAATTTACGAGGCGCAGATTTACCTCCGCGGATCGGCTGCTAGCCTTGGAACCGACTGTGTTGAAAAAGACATGAAGGCCGAGCACCTCAGTGCGTTGACCGAACTGCTGTCGAAGGCCGGGCTCGATCATGATCCATCAAGCTTTCGCCGATACGGTTCCGCTCGCCAGTTATATAACTTCAACATCGACAACGTCAGTGCGTACTAAACTATGAGTCAAGAAAATTGATACAAGCTGGCTCAGGGAGTCGGCGACGTTTAGCAAGCCGGTGATTCGCGAGATTCAGCGCGCGGCCAACGAAGGTATATACGACATTCGATGGCGCAGGCGCCAAGCGCAGCATTCCGACTTTTGATGATCTGCTGTTTCTTGGTGCCAAGCATGTCGCGATATCCGCCTGGAAGGATATCGGGAAACCTGCGAAACAGAGGTTACGCTGGGGAACCCCGCTTTGCCAAAAAACCGGTCACCATTTCAACCCCGATTACCATTGCAGGGATGAGCTTCGGCGCACTCTCTGCACCAGCCAAGGAAGCGCTGGGCCGCGGTGCATCTGCGGTGGGCACCAGCACTACGACGGGTGATGGCGGTATGACGCGGAAGAGCGCGGACATTCCAGCAAGCTGGTTTACCAGTATCTGCCATCGCGATATGGCATGAACCCCGACGACCTGCGCAAGGCTGATGCCATCGAGGTCGTGGTCGGGCAGGGCGCAAACCTGGCGGTGGCGGTATGCTACTTGGGCAAAAGATTAGTGATCGAGTAGCCGAAATGCGTAATTTACCCCAAGGAGAATTGATCAACGTAGTGCCTGCCGTCACCCCGACTGGACCGGGGCCGGATGATCTGGAAATCAAGGTTCAGGAGTTGCGTGAAATTACCGACTGGCAGATTCCCATCTATATCAAGGTCGGTGCAACACGTACGTTCTTTGACGTGCAACTGGCAGTAAAGGCAGGTGCTGATGTCGTCGTGGTCGACGGTATGCAAGGCGGCACAGCGGCCGACCCAGGACGTGTTTATCGAGCATGTCGGTATTCCCACTTTGCCAGCCACCCCGAATGGCAGTTGATGCACTAAAAAGATATGGACATGCATCGCAAGGTGCCAGCTGATTGTATCTGGCGGCATTCGTACTGGTGCAGATGTTGCCAAAGCGCTGGCGATGGGCGCGGACGCTGTCTCTATCGGCACTGCGGCACTAATTGCGATGGGAGATAATGCCGATGAGCATGAAGATGAATACAATGCTCTGGGTAGCAGCGCCGGTTATTATGACGATTGGCAAAACGGCCGTGACCCGACCGGTATTTCAACACAAGATGACGAACTCGCGAAGCGACTGGATCCGCAACTGGCAGGGAGACGGGTGGCGAACTATCTGCGCTGTTTGACCCTGGAAACCCAAACCCTGGCGCGTGCTGCGGGTAAGTCCAACGTTCGCAACCTGGAGCCGGAAGACCTGGTGGCACTTACCCTGGAAGCTTCAGCAATGGCGCGCATCCCGCTTGCCGGGGACTGACTGGATTCCGGGGCGATCAGGCAAATTCTGATTTTCCGAAAGATCAGGATATCGCAATATAATTGATACCAAGAGGAACCTCTGATTAAAATGTGAACGATCGATTTGAGCGTCAAATAATCAATATCTGCGTTGAAAAACTTGCGAATATTGCCGGCGCGCAACCGGCCACTACTATTCCCTGCATTCTTCGCCTTGATCTTGATCATTTGTCATCTCAACTCGATTCGCCCAGTTTTAATCAGAGGTTCCCAAGACATAACGCATAAACAGGTAGATACCAATGGCTATAAAAAGATTTAGAAAAGATCGCTAAACAGAAAAAAATCGAATATTTTTTGATCAGCTTCGTCGACCTGTTCGAGAGTGTTGCGATCAAAGCTGGTGCCCTGGCAAGAGCGATAGGCGATATGCAGCGTGACGGTGCCGGTTTTGCCGGTTTTCGCTGCATGGCTTGACATAAGTCCGGCAGATGGTGATATGTTTGCGGTGCCAGATCCCGACAGGCCTGATCCAGCTGCCCTGGAAAAAAGAAGTTGGCTGGTTAGCGAGCGACTTGTATCTTGACGGTAAAGAGATTGAAGCGTCACCACGTGTTGCACTGAAGCCGGCAGATTGAAAAAGCCATGGCAAAAGGCTTTCGAATGAAAACCGGCGTAGAGTGCGAATACTTTCTGGTGAACCGTGACGGCACTGCGATTTCCGATGACCAGGATACCAGTCAAAGCCCGTGTTAACGACCAAGTCAGCGTTAATGCGACGGTATGATGTCATCACCGAAATCTGCGACGCCATGATTGAACTCGGCTGGGGCCCGTACCAGAATGATCATGAGGATGCCAACGGCCAGTTCGAAATGAACTGGGACTAACGATGATTGTTTGTTGACAGCCGATCGCCATGTCTTCTTTTAAGTATATGACCAGGCAGATTGCAGAAAACCATGGCCTG
>NW_028232621.1:0-25373 GCF_054491065.1 Syngnathus leptorhynchus | reverse complement strand
ACTCGATACTCCCTAGCCCCCAACAGCCTTTTTTTTCATAACACTTTAACCAGAGTGACGGGAGAGCGGCATTTCAGAAAACGTGCTTATCTCGGCGAGAAAAAGCGATTTCGGCAATAAAATTTAAAACGCGTGTAAAACATAAACCAAACGATGAAATTGGTTATTTCTTCATGTATAATGATCAACTCGATACTCCCTAGCCCCCAACAGCCTTTTTTTTCATAACACTTTAACCAGAGTGACGGGACGAGCGGCATTTCAGAAAACGTGCTTATCTCGGCGAGAAAAAGCGATTTCGGCAATAAAATTTAAAACGCGTGTAAAACATAAACCAAACGATGAAATTGGTTATTTCTTCATGTATAATGATCAACTCGATACTCCCTAGCCCCCAACAGCCTTTTTTTTCATAACACTTTAACCAGAGTGACGGGAGAGCGGCATTTCAGAAAACGTGCTTATCTCGGCGAGAAAAAGCGATTTCGGCAATAAAATTTAAAACGCGTGTAAAACATAAACCAAACGATGAAATTGGTTATTTCTTCATGTATAATGATCAACTCGATACTCCCTAGCCCCCAACAGCCTTTTTTTTCATAACACTTTAACCAGAGTGACGGGAGAGCGGCATTTCAGAAAACGTGCTTATCTCGGCGAGAAAAAGCGATTTCGGCAATAAAATTTAAAACGCGTGTAAAACATAAACCAAACGATGAAATTGGTTATTTCTTCATGTATAATGATCAACTCGATACTCCCTAGCCCCCAACAGCCTTTTTTTTCATAACACTTTAACCAGAGTGACGGGAGAGCGGCATTTCAGAAAACGTGCTTATCTCGGCGAGAAAAAGCGATTTCGGCAATAAAATTTAAAACGCGTGTAAAACATAAACCAAACGATGAAATTGGTTATTTCTTCATGTATAATGATCAACTCGATACTCCCTAGCCCCCAACAGCCTTTTTTTTCATAACACTTTAACCAGAGTGACGGGAGAGCGGCATTTCAGAAAACGTGCTTATCTCGGCGAGAAAAAGCGATTTCGGCAATAAAATTTAAAACGCGTGTAAAACATAAACCAAACGATGAAATTGGTTATTTCTTCATGTATAATGATCAACTCGATACTCCCTAGCCCCCAACAGCCTTTTTTTTCATAACACTTTAACCAGAGTGACGGGAGAGCGGCATTTCAGAAAACGTGCTTATCTCGGCGAGAAAAAGCGATTTCGGCAATAAAATTTAAAACGCGTGTAAAACATAAACCAAACGATGAAATTGGTTATTTCTTCATGTATAATGATCAACTCGATACTCCCTAGCCCCCAACAGCCTTTTTTTTCATAACACTTTAACCAGAGTGACGGGAGAGCGGCATTTCAGAAAACGTGCTTATCTCGGCGAGAAAAAGCGATTTCGGCAATAAAATTTAAAACGCGTGTAAAACATAAACCAAACGATGAAATTGGTTATTTCTTCATGTATAATGATCAACTCGATACTCCCTAGCCCCCAACAGCCTTTTTTTTCATAACACTTTAACCAGAGTGACGGGAGAGCGGCATTTCAGAAAACGTGCTTATCTCGGCGAGAAAAAGCGATTTCGGCAATAAAATTTAAAACGCGTGTAAAACATAAACCAAACGATGAAATTGGTTATTTCTTCATGTATAATGATCAACTCGATACTCCCTAGCCCCCAACAGCCTTTTTTTTCATAACACTTTAACCAGAGTGACGGGAGAGCGGCATTTCAGAAAACGTGCTTATCTCGGCGAGAAAAAGCGATTTCGGCAATAAAATTTAAAACGCGTGTAAAACATAAACCAAACGATGAAATTGGTTATTTCTTCATGTATAATGATCAACTCGATACTCCCTAGCCCCCAACAGCCTTTTTTTTCATAACACTTTAACCAGAGTGACGGGAGAGCGGCATTTCAGAAAACGTGCTTATCTCGGCGAGAAAAAGCGATTTCGGCAATAAAATTTAAAACGCGTGTAAAACATAAACCAAACGATGAAATTGGTTATTTCTTCATGTATAATGATCAACTCGATACTCCCTAGCCCCCAACAGCCTTTTTTTTCATAACACTTTAACCAGAGTGACGGGAGAGCGGCATTTCAGAAAACGTGCTTATCTCGGCGAGAAAAAGCGATTTCGGCAATAAAATTTAAAACGCGTGTAAAACATAAACCAAACGATGAAATTGGTTATTTCTTCATGTATAATGATCAACTCGATACTCCCTAGCCCCCAACAGCCTTTTTTTTCATAACACTTTAACCAGAGTGACGGGAGAGCGGCATTTCAGAAAACGTGCTTATCTCGGCGAGAAAAAGCGATTTCGGCAATAAAATTTAAAACGCGTGTAAAACATAAACCAAACGATGAAATTGGTTATTTCTTCATGTATAATGATCAACTCGATACTCCCTAGCCCCCAACAGCCTTTTTTTTCATAACACTTTAACCAGAGTGACGGGAGAGCGGCATTTCAGAAAACGTGCTTATCTCGGCGAGAAAAAGCGATTTCGGCAATAAAATTTAAAACGCGTGTAAAACATAAACCAAACGATGAAATTGGTTATTTCTTCATGTATAATGATCAACTCGATACTCCCTAGCCCCCAACAGCCTTTTTTTTCATAACACTTTAACCAGAGTGACGGGAGAGCGGCATTTCAGAAAACGTGCTTATCTCGGCGAGAAAAAGCGATTTCGGCAATAAAATTTAAAACGCGTGTAAAACATAAACCAAACGATGAAATTGGTTATTTCTTCATGTATAATGATCAACTCGATACTCCCTAGCCCCCAACAGCCTTTTTTTTCATAACACTTTAACCAGAGTGACGGGAGAGCGGCATTTCAGAAAACGTGCTTATCTCGGCGAGAAAAAGCGATTTCGGCAATAAAATTTAAAACGCGTGTAAAACATAAACCAAACGATGAAATTGGTTATTTCTTCATGTATAATGATCAACTCGATACTCCCTAGCCCCCAACAGCCTTTTTTTTCATAACACTTTAACCAGAGTGACGGGAGAGCGGCATTTCAGAAAACGTGCTTATCTCGGCGAGAAAAAGCGATTTCGGCAATAAAATTTAAAACGCGTGTAAAACATAAACCAAACGATGAAATTGGTTATTTCTTCATGTATAATGATCAACTCGATACTCCCTAGCCCCCAACAGCCTTTTTTTTCATAACACTTTAACCAGAGTGACGGGAGAGCGGCATTTCAGAAAACGTGCTTATCTCGGCGAGAAAAAGCGATTTCGGCAATAAAATTTAAAACGCGTGTAAAACATAAACCAAACGATGAAATTGGTTATTTCTTCATGTATAATGATCAACTCGATACTCCCTAGCCCCCAACAGCCTTTTTTTTCATAACACTTTAACCAGAGTGACGGGAGAGCGGCATTTCAGAAAACGTGCTTATCTCGGCGAGAAAAAGCGATTTCGGCAATAAAATTTAAAACGCGTGTAAAACATAAACCAAACGATGAAATTGGTTATTTCTTCATGTATAATGATCAACTCGATACTCCCTAGCCCCCAACAGCCTTTTTTTTCATAACACTTTAACCAGAGTGACGGGAGAGCGGCATTTCAGAAAACGTGCTTATCTCGGCGAGAAAAAGCGATTTCGGCAATAAAATTTAAAACGCGTGTAAAACATAAACCAAACGATGAAATTGGTTATTTCTTCATGTATAATGATCAACTCGATACTCCCTAGCCCCCAACAGCCTTTTTTTTCATAACACTTTAACCAGAGTGACGGGAGAGCGGCATTTCAGAAAACGTGCTTATCTCGGCGAGAAAAAGCGATTTCGGCAATAAAATTTAAAACGCGTGTAAAACATAAACCAAACGATGAAATTGGTTATTTCTTCATGTATAATGATCAACTCGATACTCCCTAGCCCCCAACAGCCTTTTTTTTCATAACACTTTAACCAGAGTGACGGGAGAGCGGCATTTCAGAAAACGTGCTTATCTCGGCGAGAAAAAGCGATTTCGGCAATAAAATTTAAAACGCGTGTAAAACATAAACCAAACGATGAAATTGGTTATTTCTTCATGTATAATGATCAACTCGATACTCCCTAGCCCCCAACAGCCTTTTTTTTCATAACACTTTAACCAGAGTGACGGGAGAGCGGCATTTCAGAAAACGTGCTTATCTCGGCGAGAAAAAGCGATTTCGGCAATAAAATTTAAAACGCGTGTAAAACATAAACCAAACGATGAAATTGGTTATTTCTTCATGTATAATGATCAACTCGATACTCCCTAGCCCCCAACAGCCTTTTTTTTCATAACACTTTAACCAGAGTGACGGGAGAGCGGCATTTCAGAAAACGTGCTTATCTCGGCGAGAAAAAGCGATTTCGGCAATAAAATTTAAAACGCGTGTAAAACATAAACCAAACGATGAAATTGGTTATTTCTTCATGTATAATGATCAACTCGATACTCCCTAGCCCCCAACAGCCTTTTTTTTCATAACACTTTAACCAGAGTGACGGGAGAGCGGCATTTCAGAAAACGTGCTTATCTCGGCGAGAAAAAGCGATTTCGGCAATAAAATTTAAAACGCGTGTAAAACATAAACCAAACGATGAAATTGGTTATTTCTTCATGTATAATGATCAACTCGATACTCCCTAGCCCCCAACAGCCTTTTTTTTCATAACACTTTAACCAGAGTGACGGGAGAGCGGCATTTCAGAAAACGTGCTTATCTCGGCGAGAAAAAGCGATTTCGGCAATAAAATTTAAAACGCGTGTAAAACATAAACCAAACGATGAAATTGGTTATTTCTTCATGTATAATGATCAACTCGATACTCCCTAGCCCCCAACAGCCTTTTTTTTCATAACACTTTAACCAGAGTGACGGGAGAGCGGCATTTCAGAAAACGTGCTTATCTCGGCGAGAAAAAGCGATTTCGGCAATAAAATTTAAAACGCGTGTAAAACATAAACCAAACGATGAAATTGGTTATTTCTTCATGTATAATGATCAACTCGATACTCCCTAGCCCCCAACAGCCTTTTTTTTCATAACACTTTAACCAGAGTGACGGGAGAGCGGCATTTCAGAAAACGTGCTTATCTCGGCGAGAAAAAGCGATTTCGGCAATAAAATTTAAAACGCGTGTAAAACATAAACCAAACGATGAAATTGGTTATTTCTTCATGTATAATGATCAACTCGATACTCCCTAGCCCCCAACAGCCTTTTTTTTCATAACACTTTAACCAGAGTGACGGGAGAGCGGCATTTCAGAAAACGTGCTTATCTCGGCGAGAAAAAGCGATTTCGGCAATAAAATTTAAAACGCGTGTAAAACATAAACCAAACGATGAAATTGGTTATTTCTTCATGTATAATGATCAACTCGATACTCCCTAGCCCCCAACAGCCTTTTTTTTCATAACACTTTAACCAGAGTGACGGGAGAGCGGCATTTCAGAAAACGTGCTTATCTCGGCGAGAAAAAGCGATTTCGGCAATAAAATTTAAAACGCGTGTAAAACATAAACCAAACGATGAAATTGGTTATTTCTTCATGTATAATGATCAACTCGATACTCCCTAGCCCCCAACAGCCTTTTTTTTCATAACACTTTAACCAGAGTGACGGGAGAGCGGCATTTCAGAAAACGTGCTTATCTCGGCGAGAAAAAGCGATTTCGGCAATAAAATTTAAAACGCGTGTAAAACATAAACCAAACGATGAAATTGGTTATTTCTTCATGTATAATGATCAACTCGATACTCCCTAGCCCCCAACAGCCTTTTTTTTCATAACACTTTAACCAGAGTGACGGGAGAGCGGCATTTCAGAAAACGTGCTTATCTCGGCGAGAAAAAGCGATTTCGGCAATAAAATTTAAAACGCGTGTAAAACATAAACCAAACGATGAAATTGGTTATTTCTTCATGTATAATGATCAACTCGATACTCCCTAGCCCCCAACAGCCTTTTTTTTCATAACACTTTAACCAGAGTGACGGGAGAGCGGCATTTCAGAAAACGTGCTTATCTCGGCGAGAAAAAGCGATTTCGGCAATAAAATTTAAAACGCGTGTAAAACATAAACCAAACGATGAAATTGGTTATTTCTTCATGTATAATGATCAACTCGATACTCCCTAGCCCCCAACAGCCTTTTTTTTCATAACACTTTAACCAGAGTGACGGGAGAGCGGCATTTCAGAAAACGTGCTTATCTCGGCGAGAAAAAGCGATTTCGGCAATAAAATTTAAAACGCGTGTAAAACATAAACCAAACGATGAAATTGGTTATTTCTTCATGTATAATGATCAACTCGATACTCCCTAGCCCCCAACAGCCTTTTTTTTCATAACACTTTAACCAGAGTGACGGGAGAGCGGCATTTCAGAAAACGTGCTTATCTCGGCGAGAAAAAGCGATTTCGGCAATAAAATTTAAAACGCGTGTAAAACATAAACCAAACGATGAAATTGGTTATTTCTTCATGTATAATGATCAACTCGATACTCCCTAGCCCCCAACAGCCTTTTTTTTCATAACACTTTAACCAGAGTGACGGGAGAGCGGCATTTCAGAAAACGTGCTTATCTCGGCGAGAAAAAGCGATTTCGGCAATAAAATTTAAAACGCGTGTAAAACATAAACCAAACGATGAAATTGGTTATTTCTTCATGTATAATGATCAACTCGATACTCCCTAGCCCCCAACAGCCTTTTTTTTCATAACACTTTAACCAGAGTGACGGGAGAGCGGCATTTCAGAAAACGTGCTTATCTCGGCGAGAAAAAGCGATTTCGGCAATAAAATTTAAAACGCGTGTAAAACATAAACCAAACGATGAAATTGGTTATTTCTTCATGTATAATGATCAACTCGATACTCCCTAGCCCCCAACAGCCTTTTTTTTCATAACACTTTAACCAGAGTGACGGGAGAGCGGCATTTCAGAAAACGTGCTTATCTCGGCGAGAAAAAGCGATTTCGGCAATAAAATTTAAAACGCGTGTAAAACATAAACCAAACGATGAAATTGGTTATTTCTTCATGTATAATGATCAACTCGATACTCCCTAGCCCCCAACAGCCTTTTTTTTCATAACACTTTAACCAGAGTGACGGGAGAGCGGCATTTCAGAAAACGTGCTTATCTCGGCGAGAAAAAGCGATTTCGGCAATAAAATTTAAAACGCGTGTAAAACATAAACCAAACGATGAAATTGGTTATTTCTTCATGTATAATGATCAACTCGATACTCCCTAGCCCCCAACAGCCTTTTTTTTCATAACACTTTAACCAGAGTGACGGGAGAGCGGCATTTCAGAAAACGTGCTTATCTCGGCGAGAAAAAGCGATTTCGGCAATAAAATTTAAAACGCGTGTAAAACATAAACCAAACGATGAAATTGGTTATTTCTTCATGTATAATGATCAACTCGATACTCCCTAGCCCCCAACAGCCTTTTTTTTCATAACACTTTAACCAGAGTGACGGGAGAGCGGCATTTCAGAAAACGTGCTTATCTCGGCGAGAAAAAGCGATTTCGGCAATAAAATTTAAAACGCGTGTAAAACATAAACCAAACGATGAAATTGGTTATTTCTTCATGTATAATGATCAACTCGATACTCCCTAGCCCCCAACAGCCTTTTTTTTCATAACACTTTAACCAGAGTGACGGGAGAGCGGCATTTCAGAAAACGTGCTTATCTCGGCGAGAAAAAGCGATTTCGGCAATAAAATTTAAAACGCGTGTAAAACATAAACCAAACGATGAAATTGGTTATTTCTTCATGTATAATGATCAACTCGATACTCCCTAGCCCCCAACAGCCTTTTTTTTCATAACACTTTAACCAGAGTGACGGGAGAGCGGCATTTCAGAAAACGTGCTTATCTCGGCGAGAAAAAGCGATTTCGGCAATAAAATTTAAAACGCGTGTAAAACATAAACCAAACGATGAAATTGGTTATTTCTTCATGTATAATGATCAACTCGATACTCCCTAGCCCCCAACAGCCTTTTTTTTCATAACACTTTAACCAGAGTGACGGGAGAGCGGCATTTCAGAAAACGTGCTTATCTCGGCGAGAAAAAGCGATTTCGGCAATAAAATTTAAAACGCGTGTAAAACATAAACCAAACGATGAAATTGGTTATTTCTTCATGTATAATGATCAACTCGATACTCCCTAGCCCCCAACAGCCTTTTTTTTCATAACACTTTAACCAGAGTGACGGGAGAGCGGCATTTCAGAAAACGTGCTTATCTCGGCGAGAAAAAGCGATTTCGGCAATAAAATTTAAAACGCGTGTAAAACATAAACCAAACGATGAAATTGGTTATTTCTTCATGTATAATGATCAACTCGATACTCCCTAGCCCCCAACAGCCTTTTTTTTCATAACACTTTAACCAGAGTGACGGGAGAGCGGCATTTCAGAAAACGTGCTTATCTCGGCGAGAAAAAGCGATTTCGGCAATAAAATTTAAAACGCGTGTAAAACATAAACCAAACGATGAAATTGGTTATTTCTTCATGTATAATGATCAACTCGATACTCCCTAGCCCCCAACAGCCTTTTTTTTCATAACACTTTAACCAGAGTGACGGGAGAGCGGCATTTCAGAAAACGTGCTTATCTCGGCGAGAAAAAGCGATTTCGGCAATAAAATTTAAAACGCGTGTAAAACATAAACCAAACGATGAAATTGGTTATTTCTTCATGTATAATGATCAACTCGATACTCCCTAGCCCCCAACAGCCTTTTTTTTCATAACACTTTAACCAGAGTGACGGGAGAGCGGCATTTCAGAAAACGTGCTTATCTCGGCGAGAAAAAGCGATTTCGGCAATAAAATTTAAAACGCGTGTAAAACATAAACCAAACGATGAAATTGGTTATTTCTTCATGTATAATGATCAACTCGATACTCCCTAGCCCCCAACAGCCTTTTTTTTCATAACACTTTAACCAGAGTGACGGGAGAGCGGCATTTCAGAAAACGTGCTTATCTCGGCGAGAAAAAGCGATTTCGGCAATAAAATTTAAAACGCGTGTAAAACATAAACCAAACGATGAAATTGGTTATTTCTTCATGTATAATGATCAACTCGATACTCCCTAGCCCCCAACAGCCTTTTTTTTCATAACACTTTAACCAGAGTGACGGGAGAGCGGCATTTCAGAAAACGTGCTTATCTCGGCGAGAAAAAGCGATTTCGGCAATAAAATTTAAAACGCGTGTAAAACATAAACCAAACGATGAAATTGGTTATTTCTTCATGTATAATGATCAACTCGATACTCCCTAGCCCCCAACAGCCTTTTTTTTCATAACACTTTAACCAGAGTGACGGGAGAGCGGCATTTCAGAAAACGTGCTTATCTCGGCGAGAAAAAGCGATTTCGGCAATAAAATTTAAAACGCGTGTAAAACATAAACCAAACGATGAAATTGGTTATTTCTTCATGTATAATGATCAACTCGATACTCCCTAGCCCCCAACAGCCTTTTTTTTCATAACACTTTAACCAGAGTGACGGGAGAGCGGCATTTCAGAAAACGTGCTTATCTCGGCGAGAAAAAGCGATTTCGGCAATAAAATTTAAAACGCGTGTAAAACATAAACCAAACGATGAAATTGGTTATTTCTTCATGTATAATGATCAACTCGATACTCCCTAGCCCCCAACAGCCTTTTTTTTCATAACACTTTAACCAGAGTGACGGGAGAGCGGCATTTCAGAAAACGTGCTTATCTCGGCGAGAAAAAGCGATTTCGGCAATAAAATTTAAAACGCGTGTAAAACATAAACCAAACGATGAAATTGGTTATTTCTTCATGTATAATGATCAACTCGATACTCCCTAGCCCCCAACAGCCTTTTTTTTCATAACACTTTAACCAGAGTGACGGGAGAGCGGCATTTCAGAAAACGTGCTTATCTCGGCGAGAAAAAGCGATTTCGGCAATAAAATTTAAAACGCGTGTAAAACATAAACCAAACGATGAAATTGGTTATTTCTTCATGTATAATGATCAACTCGATACTCCCTAGCCCCCAACAGCCTTTTTTTTCATAACACTTTAACCAGAGTGACGGGAGAGCGGCATTTCAGAAAACGTGCTTATCTCGGCGAGAAAAAGCGATTTCGGCAATAAAATTTAAAACGCGTGTAAAACATAAACCAAACGATGAAATTGGTTATTTCTTCATGTATAATGATCAACTCGATACTCCCTAGCCCCCAACAGCCTTTTTTTTCATAACACTTTAACCAGAGTGACGGGAGAGCGGCATTTCAGAAAACGTGCTTATCTCGGCGAGAAAAAGCGATTTCGGCAATAAAATTTAAAACGCGTGTAAAACATAAACCAAACGATGAAATTGGTTATTTCTTCATGTATAATGATCAACTCGATACTCCCTAGCCCCCAACAGCCTTTTTTTTCATAACACTTTAACCAGAGTGACGGGAGAGCGGCATTTCAGAAAACGTGCTTATCTCGGCGAGAAAAAGCGATTTCGGCAATAAAATTTAAAACGCGTGTAAAACATAAACCAAACGATGAAATTGGTTATTTCTTCATGTATAATGATCAACTCGATACTCCCTAGCCCCCAACAGCCTTTTTTTTCATAACACTTTAACCAGAGTGACGGGAGAGCGGCATTTCAGAAAACGTGCTTATCTCGGCGAGAAAAAGCGATTTCGGCAATAAAATTTAAAACGCGTGTAAAACATAAACCAAACGATGAAATTGGTTATTTCTTCATGTATAATGATCAACTCGATACTCCCTAGCCCCCAACAGCCTTTTTTTTCATAACACTTTAACCAGAGTGACGGGAGAGCGGCATTTCAGAAAACGTGCTTATCTCGGCGAGAAAAAGCGATTTCGGCAATAAAATTTAAAACGCGTGTAAAACATAAACCAAACGATGAAATTGGTTATTTCTTCATGTATAATGATCAACTCGATACTCCCTAGCCCCCAACAGCCTTTTTTTTCATAACACTTTAACCAGAGTGACGGGAGAGCGGCATTTCAGAAAACGTGCTTATCTCGGCGAGAAAAAGCGATTTCGGCAATAAAATTTAAAACGCGTGTAAAACATAAACCAAACGATGAAATTGGTTATTTCTTCATGTATAATGATCAACTCGATACTCCCTAGCCCCCAACAGCCTTTTTTTTCATAACACTTTAACCAGAGTGACGGGAGAGCGGCATTTCAGAAAACGTGCTTATCTCGGCGAGAAAAAGCGATTTCGGCAATAAAATTTAAAACGCGTGTAAAACATAAACCAAACGATGAAATTGGTTATTTCTTCATGTATAATGATCAACTCGATACTCCCTAGCCCCCAACAGCCTTTTTTTTCATAACACTTTAACCAGAGTGACGGGAGAGCGGCATTTCAGAAAACGTGCTTATCTCGGCGAGAAAAAGCGATTTCGGCAATAAAATTTAAAACGCGTGTAAAACATAAACCAAACGATGAAATTGGTTATTTCTTCATGTATAATGATCAACTCGATACTCCCTAGCCCCCAACAGCCTTTTTTTTCATAACACTTTAACCAGAGTGACGGGAGAGCGGCATTTCAGAAAACGTGCTTATCTCGGCGAGAAAAAGCGATTTCGGCAATAAAATTTAAAACGCGTGTAAAACATAAACCAAACGATGAAATTGGTTATTTCTTCATGTATAATGATCAACTCGATACTCCCTAGCCCCCAACAGCCTTTTTTTTCATAACACTTTAACCAGAGTGACGGGAGAGCGGCATTTCAGAAAACGTGCTTATCTCGGCGAGAAAAAGCGATTTCGGCAATAAAATTTAAAACGCGTGTAAAACATAAACCAAACGATGAAATTGGTTATTTCTTCATGTATAATGATCAACTCGATACTCCCTAGCCCCCAACAGCCTTTTTTTTCATAACACTTTAACCAGAGTGACGGGAGAGCGGCATTTCAGAAAACGTGCTTATCTCGGCGAGAAAAAGCGATTTCGGCAATAAAATTTAAAACGCGTGTAAAACATAAACCAAACGATGAAATTGGTTATTTCTTCATGTATAATGATCAACTCGATACTCCCTAGCCCCCAACAGCCTTTTTTTTCATAACACTTTAACCAGAGTGACGGGAGAGCGGCATTTCAGAAAACGTGCTTATCTCGGCGAGAAAAAGCGATTTCGGCAATAAAATTTAAAACGCGTGTAAAACATAAACCAAACGATGAAATTGGTTATTTCTTCATGTATAATGATCAACTCGATACTCCCTAGCCCCCAACAGCCTTTTTTTTCATAACACTTTAACCAGAGTGACGGGAGAGCGGCATTTCAGAAAACGTGCTTATCTCGGCGAGAAAAAGCGATTTCGGCAATAAAATTTAAAACGCGTGTAAAACATAAACCAAACGATGAAATTGGTTATTTCTTCATGTATAATGATCAACTCGATACTCCCTAGCCCCCAACAGCCTTTTTTTTCATAACACTTTAACCAGAGTGACGGGAGAGCGGCATTTCAGAAAACGTGCTTATCTCGGCGAGAAAAAGCGATTTCGGCAATAAAATTTAAAACGCGTGTAAAACATAAACCAAACGATGAAATTGGTTATTTCTTCATGTATAATGATCAACTCGATACTCCCTAGCCCCCAACAGCCTTTTTTTTCATAACACTTTAACCAGAGTGACGGGAGAGCGGCATTTCAGAAAACGTGCTTATCTCGGCGAGAAAAAGCGATTTCGGCAATAAAATTTAAAACGCGTGTAAAACATAAACCAAACGATGAAATTGGTTATTTCTTCATGTATAATGATCAACTCGATACTCCCTAGCCCCCAACAGCCTTTTTTTTCATAACACTTTAACCAGAGTGACGGGAGAGCGGCATTTCAGAAAACGTGCTTATCTCGGCGAGAAAAAGCGATTTCGGCAATAAAATTTAAAACGCGTGTAAAACATAAACCAAACGATGAAATTGGTTATTTCTTCATGTATAATGATCAACTCGATACTCCCTAGCCCCCAACAGCCTTTTTTTTCATAACACTTTAACCAGAGTGACGGGAGAGCGGCATTTCAGAAAACGTGCTTATCTCGGCGAGAAAAAGCGATTTCGGCAATAAAATTTAAAACGCGTGTAAAACATAAACCAAACGATGAAATTGGTTATTTCTTCATGTATAATGATCAACTCGATACTCCCTAGCCCCCAACAGCCTTTTTTTTCATAACACTTTAACCAGAGTGACGGGAGAGCGGCATTTCAGAAAACGTGCTTATCTCGGCGAGAAAAAGCGATTTCGGCAATAAAATTTAAAACGCGTGTAAAACATAAACCAAACGATGAAATTGGTTATTTCTTCATGTATAATGATCAACTCGATACTCCCTAGCCCCCAACAGCCTTTTTTTTCATAACACTTTAACCAGAGTGACGGGAGAGCGGCATTTCAGAAAACGTGCTTATCTCGGCGAGAAAAAGCGATTTCGGCAATAAAATTTAAAACGCGTGTAAAACATAAACCAAACGATGAAATTGGTTATTTCTTCATGTATAATGATCAACTCGATACTCCCTAGCCCCCAACAGCCTTTTTTTTCATAACACTTTAACCAGAGTGACGGGAGAGCGGCATTTCAGAAAACGTGCTTATCTCGGCGAGAAAAAGCGATTTCGGCAATAAAATTTAAAACGCGTGTAAAACATAAACCAAACGATGAAATTGGTTATTTCTTCATGTATAATGATCAACTCGATACTCCCTAGCCCCCAACAGCCTTTTTTTTCATAACACTTTAACCAGAGTGACGGGAGAGCGGCATTTCAGAAAACGTGCTTATCTCGGCGAGAAAAAGCGATTTCGGCAATAAAATTTAAAACGCGTGTAAAACATAAACCAAACGATGAAATTGGTTATTTCTTCATGTATAATGATCAACTCGATACTCCCTAGCCCCCAACAGCCTTTTTTTTCATAACACTTTAACCAGAGTGACGGGAGAGCGGCATTTCAGAAAACGTGCTTATCTCGGCGAGAAAAAGCGATTTCGGCAATAAAATTTAAAACGCGTGTAAAACATAAACCAAACGATGAAATTGGTTATTTCTTCATGTATAATGATCAACTCGATACTCCCTAGCCCCCAACAGCCTTTTTTTTCATAACACTTTAACCAGAGTGACGGGAGAGCGGCATTTCAGAAAACGTGCTTATCTCGGCGAGAAAAAGCGATTTCGGCAATAAAATTTAAAACGCGTGTAAAACATAAACCAAACGATGAAATTGGTTATTTCTTCATGTATAATGATCAACTCGATACTCCCTAGCCCCCAACAGCCTTTTTTTTCATAACACTTTAACCAGAGTGACGGGAGAGCGGCATTTCAGAAAACGTGCTTATCTCGGCGAGAAAAAGCGATTTCGGCAATAAAATTTAAAACGCGTGTAAAACATAAACCAAACGATGAAATTGGTTATTTCTTCATGTATAATGATCAACTCGATACTCCCTAGCCCCCAACAGCCTTTTTTTTCATAACACTTTAACCAGAGTGACGGGAGAGCGGCATTTCAGAAAACGTGCTTATCTCGGCGAGAAAAAGCGATTTCGGCAATAAAATTTAAAACGCGTGTAAAACATAAACCAAACGATGAAATTGGTTATTTCTTCATGTATAATGATCAACTCGATACTCCCTAGCCCCCAACAGCCTTTTTTTTCATAACACTTTAACCAGAGTGACGGGAGAGCGGCATTTCAGAAAACGTGCTTATCTCGGCGAGAAAAAGCGATTTCGGCAATAAAATTTAAAACGCGTGTAAAACATAAACCAAACGATGAAATTGGTTATTTCTTCATGTATAATGATCAACTCGATACTCCCTAGCCCCCAACAGCCTTTTTTTTCATAACACTTTAACCAGAGTGACGGGAGAGCGGCATTTCAGAAAACGTGCTTATCTCGGCGAGAAAAAGCGATTTCGGCAATAAAATTTAAAACGCGTGTAAAACATAAACCAAACGATGAAATTGGTTATTTCTTCATGTATAATGATCAACTCGATACTCCCTAGCCCCCAACAGCCTTTTTTTTCATAACACTTTAACCAGAGTGACGGGAGAGCGGCATTTCAGAAAACGTGCTTATCTCGGCGAGAAAAAGCGATTTCGGCAATAAAATTTAAAACGCGTGTAAAACATAAACCAAACGATGAAATTGGTTATTTCTTCATGTATAATGATCAACTCGATACTCCCTAGCCCCCAACAGCCTTTTTTTTCATAACACTTTAACCAGAGTGACGGGAGAGCGGCATTTCAGAAAACGTGCTTATCTCGGCGAGAAAAAGCGATTTCGGCAATAAAATTTAAAACGCGTGTAAAACATAAACCAAACGATGAAATTGGTTATTTCTTCATGTATAATGATCAACTCGATACTCCCTAGCCCCCAACAGCCTTTTTTTTCATAACACTTTAACCAGAGTGACGGGAGAGCGGCATTTCAGAAAACGTGCTTATCTCGGCGAGAAAAAGCGATTTCGGCAACAAAATTTAAAACGCGTGTAAAACATAAACCAAACGATGAAATTGGTTATTTCTTCATGTATAATGATCAACTCGATACTCCCTAGCCCCCAACAGCCTTTTTTTTCATAACACTTTAACCAGAGTGACGGGAGAGCGGCATTTCAGAAAACGTGCTTATCTCGGCGAGAAAAAGCGATTTCGGCAATAAAATTTAAAACGCATAAACCAAACGATGAAATTGGTTATTTCTTCATGTATAATGATCAACTCGATACTCCCTAGCCCCCAACAGCCTTTTTTTTCATAACACTTTAACCAGAGTGACGGGAGAGCGGCATTTCAGAAAACGTGCTTATCTCGGCGAGAAAAAGCGATTTCGGCAATAGAATTTAAAACGCGTGTAAAACATAAACCAAACGATGAAATTGGTTATTTCTTCATGTATAATGATCAACTCGATACTCCCTAGCACCCAACAGCCTTTTTTTTCATAACACTTTAACCAGAGTGACGGGAGAGTGGCATTTCAGAAAACGTGCTTATCTCGGCGAGAAAAAGCGATTTCGGCAATAAAATTTAAAACGCGTGTAAAACATAAACCAAACGATGAAATTGGTTATTTCTTCATGTATAATGATCAACTCGATACTCCCTAGCCCCCAACAGCCTTTTTTTTCATAACAGTTTAATCAGAGTGACGGGAGAGCGGCATTTCAGAAAACGTGCTTATCTCGGCGAGAAAAAGCGATTTCGGCAATAAAATTTAAAACGCGTGTAAAACATAAACCAAACGATGAAATTGGTTATTTCTTCATGTATAATGATCAACTCGATACTCCCTAGCCCCCAACAGCCTTTTTTTCATAACACTTTAACCAGAGTGACGGGAGAGCGGCATTTCAGAAAACGTGCTTATCTCGGCGAGAAAAAGCGATTTCGGCAATAAAATTTAAAACGCGTGTAAAACATAAACCAAACGATGAAATTGGTTATTTCT
The DNA here is from genome assembly GCF_054491065.1 of Syngnathus leptorhynchus. Classification (NCBI taxonomy): domain Eukaryota; kingdom Metazoa; phylum Chordata; class Actinopteri; order Syngnathiformes; family Syngnathidae; genus Syngnathus; species Syngnathus leptorhynchus. Next base: position 8,755 of record NW_028232621.1, on the reverse strand, counting down.
TTATGTATAATGATCAACTCGATACTCCCTAGCCCCCAACAGCCTTTTTTTTCATAACACTTTAACCAGAGTGACGGGAGAGCGGCATTTCAGAAAACGTGCTTATCTCGGCGAGAAAAAGCGATTTCGGCAATAAAATTTAAAACGCGTGTAAAATATAAACCAAACGATGAAATTGGTAATTTCTTCATGTATAATGATCAACTCGATACTCCCTAGCCCCCAACAGCCTTTTTTTTCATAACACTTTAACCAGAGTGACGGGAGAGCGGCATTTCAGAAAACGTGCTTATCTCGGCGAGAAAAAGCGATTTCGGCAATAAAATTTAAAACGCGTGTAAAACATAAACCAAACGATGAAATTGGTTATTTCTTCATGTATAATGATCAACTCGATACTCCCTAGCCCCCAACAGCCTTTTTTTTCATAACACTTTAACCAGAGTGACGGGAGAGCGGCATTTCAGAAAACGTGCTTATCTCGGCGAGAAAAAGCGATTTCGGCAATAAAATTTAAAACGCGTGTAAAACATAAACCAAACGATGAAATTGGTTATTTCTTCATGTATAATGATCAACTCGATACTCCCTAGCCCCCAACAGCCTTTTTTTTCATAACACTTTAACCAGAGTGACGGGAGAGCGGCATTTCAGAAAACGTGCTTATCTCGGCGAGAAAAAGCGATTTCGGCAATAAAATTTAAAACGCGTGTAAAACATAAACCAAACGATGAAATTGGTTATTTCTTCATGTATAATGATCAACTCGATACTCCCTAGCCCCCAACAGCCTTTTTTTTCATAACACTTTAACCAGAGTGACGGGAGAGCGGCATTTCAGAAAACGTGCTTATCTCGGCGAGAAAAAGTGATTTCGGCAATAGAATTTAAAACGCGTGTAAAACATAAACCAAACGATGAAATTGGTTATTTCTTCATGTATAATGATCAACTCGATACTCCCTAGCCCCCAACAGCCTTTTTTTTCATAACACTTTAACCAGAGTGACGGGAGAGCGGCATTTCAGAAAACGTGCTTATCTCGGCGAGAAAAAGCGATTTCGGCAATAAAATTTAAAACGCGTGTAAAACATAAACCAAACGATGAAATTGGTTATTTCTTCATGTATAATGATCAACTCGATACTCCCTAGCCCCCAACAGCCTTTTTTTTCATAACACTTTAACCAGAGTGACGGGAGAGCGGCATTTCAGAAAACGTGCTTATCTCGGCGAGAAAAAGCGATTTCGGCAATAAAATTTAAAACGCGTGTAAAACATAAACCAAACGATGAAATTGGTTATTTCTTCATGTATAATGATCAACTCGATACTCCCTAGCCCCCAACAGCCTTTTTTTTCATAACACTTTAACCAGAGTGACGGGAGAGCGGCATTTCAGAAAACGTGCTTATCTCGGCGAGAAAAAGCGATTTCGGCAATAGAATTTAAAACGCGTGTAAAACATAAACCAAACGATGAAATTGGTTATTTCTTCATGTATAATAATCAACTCGATACTCCCTAGCCCCCAACAGCCTTTTTTTTCATAACACTTTAACCAGAGTGACGGGAGAGCGGCATTTCAGAAAACGTGCTTATCTCGGCGAGAAAAAGCGATTTCGGCAATAAAATTTAAAACGCGTGTAAAACATAAACCAAACGATGAAATTGGTTATTTCTTCATGTATAATGATCAACTCGATACTCCCTAGCCCCCAACAGCCTTTTTTTTCATAACACTTTAACCAGAGTGACGGGAGAGCGGCATTTCAGAAAACGTGCTTATCTCGGCGAGAAAAAGCGATTTCGGCAATAGAATTTAAAACGCGTGTAAAACATAAACCAAACGATGAAATTGGTTATTTCTTCATGTATAATGATCAACTCGATACTCCCTAGCCCCCATCAGCCTTTTTTTTCATAACACTTTAACCAGAGTGACGGGAGAGCGGCATTTCAGAAAACGTGCTTATCTCGGCGAGAAAAAGCGATTTCGGCAATAAAATTTAAAACGCGTGTAAAACATAAACCAAACGATGAAATTGGTTATTTCTTCATGTATAATGATCAACTCGATACTCCCTAGCCCCCAACAGCCTTTTTTTTCATAACACTTTAACCAGAGTGACGGGAGAGCGGCATTTCAGAAAACGTGCTTATCTCGGCGAGAAAAAGCGATTTCGGCAATAAAATTTAAAACGCGTGTAAAACATAAACCAAACGATGAAATTGGTAATTTCTTCATGTATAATGATCAACTCGATACTCCCTAGCCCCCAACAGCCTTTTTTTTCATAACACTTTAACCAGAGTGACGGGAGAGCGGCATTTCAGAAAACGTGCTTATCTCGGCGAGAAAAAGCGATTTCGGCAATAAAATTTAAAACGCGTGTAAAACATAAACCAAACGATGAAATTGGTTATTTCTTCATGTATAATGATCAACTCGATACTCCCTAGCCCCCAACAGCCTTTTTTTTCATAACACTTTAACCAGAGTGACTGGAGAGCGGCATTTCAGAAAACGTGCTTATCTCGGCGAGAAAAAGCGATTTCGGCAATAAAATTTAAAACGCGTGTAAAACATAAACCAAACGATGAAATTGGTTATTTCTTCATGTATAATGATCAACTCGATACTCCCTAGCCCCCAACAGCCTTTTTTTTCACAACACTTTAACCAGAGTGACGGGAGAGCGGCATTTCAGAAAACGTGCTTATCTCGGCGAGAAAAAGCGATTTCGGCAATAAAATTTAAAACGCGTGTAAAACATAAACCAAACGATGAAATTGGTAATTTCTTCATGTATAATGATCAACTCGATACTCTCTAGCCCCCAACAGCCTTTTTTTTCATAACACTTTAACCAGAGTGACGGGAGAGCGGCATTTCAGAAAACGTGCTTATCTCGGCGAGAAAAAGCGATTTCGGCAATAAAATTTAAAACGCGTGTAAAACATAAACCAAACGATGAAATTGGTTATTTCTTCATGTATAATGATCAACTCGATACTCCCTAGCCCCCAACAGCCTTTTTTTTCATAACACTTTAACCAGAGTGACGGGAGAGCGACATTTCAGAAAACGTGCTTATCTCGGCGAGAAAAAGCGATTTCGGCAATAGAATTTAAAACGCGTGTAAAACATAAACCAAACGATGAAATTGGTTATTTCTTCATGTATAATGATCAACTCGATACTCCCTAGCCCCCAACAGCCTTTTTTTTCATAACACTTTAACCAGAGTGACGGGAGAGTGGCATTTCAGAAAACGTGCTTATCTCGGCGAGAAAAAGCGAATTCGGCAATAAAATTTAAAACGCGTGTAAAACATAAACCAAACGATGAAATTGGTTATTTCTTCATGTATAATGATCAACTCGATACTCCCTAGCCCCCAACAACCTTTTTTTTTCATAACAGTTTAATCAGAGTGACGGGAGAGCGGCATTTCAGAAAACGTGCTTATCTCGGCGAGAAAAAGCGATTTCGGCAATAGAATTTAAAACGCGTGTAAAACATAAACCAAACGATGAAATTGGTTATTTCTTCATGTATAATGATCAACTCGATACTCCCTAGCCCCCAACAGCCTTTTTTTTCATAACACTTTAACCAGAGTGACGGGAGAGCGGCATTTCAGAAAACGTGCTTATCTCGGCGAGAAAAAGCGATTTCGGCAATAAAATTTAAAACGCGTGTAAAACATAAACCAAACGATGAAATTGGTTATTTCTTCATGTATAATGATCAACTCGATACTCCCTAGCCCCCAACAGCCTTTTTTTTCATAACACTTTAACCAGAGTGACGGGAGAGCGGCATTTCAGAAAACGTGCTTATCTCGGCGAGAAAAAGCGATTTCGGCAATAAAATTTAAAACGCATAAACCAAACGATGAAATTGGTTATTTCTTCATGTATAATGATCAACTCGATACTCCCTAGCCCCCAACAGCCTTTTTTTTCATAACACTTTAACCAGAGTGACGGGAGAGCGGCATTTCAGAAAACGTGCTTATCTCGGCGAGAAAAAGCGATTTCGGCAATAGAATTTAAAACGCGTGTAAAACATAAACCAAACGATGAAATTGGTTATTTCTTCATGTATAATGATCAACTCGATACTCCCTAGCCCCCAACAGCCTTTTTTTTTCATAACACTTTAACCAGAGTGACGGGAGAGTGGCATTTCAGAAAACGTGCTTATCTCGGCGAGAAAAAGCGATTTCGGCAATAAAATTTAAAACGCGTGTAAAACATAAACCAAACGATGAAATTGGTTATTTCTTCATGTATAATGATCAACTCGATACTCCCTAGCCCCCAACAGCCTTTTTTTTCATAACAGTTTAACCAGAGTGACGGGAGAGCGGCATTTCAGAAAACGTGCTTATCTCGGCGAGAAAAAGCGATTTCGGCAATAGAATTTAAAACGCGTGTAAAACATAAACCAAACGATGAAATTGGTTATTTCTTCATGTATAATGATCAACTCGATACTCCCTAGCCCCCAACAGCCTTTTTTTTTCATAACACTTTAACCAGAGTGACGGGAGAGCGGCATTTCAGAAAACGTGCTTATCTCGGCGAGAAAAAGCGATTTCGGCAATAAAATTTAAAACGCGTGTAAAACATAAACCAAACGATGAAATTGGTTATTTCTTCATGTATAATGATCAACTCGATACTCCCTAGCCCCCAACAGCCTTTTTTTTCATAACACTTTAACCAGAGTGACGGGAGAGCGGCATTTCAGAAAACGTGCTTATCTAGGCGAGAAAAAGCGATTTCGGCAATAAAATTTAAAACGCGTGTAAAACATAAACCAAACGATGAAATTGGTAATTTCTTCATGTATAATGATCAACTCGATACTCCCTAGCCCCCAACAGCCTTTTTTTTCATAACACTTTAACCAGAGTGACGGGAGAGCGGCATTTCAGAAAACGTGCTTATCTCGGCGAGAAAAAGCGATTTCGGCAATAAAATTTAAAACGCGTGTAAAACATAAACCAAACGATGAAATTGGTTATTTCTTCATGTATAATGATCAACTCGATACTCCCTAGCCCCCAACAGCCTTTTTTTTCATAACACTTTAACCAGAGTGACGGGAGAGCGGCATTTCAGAAAACGTGCTTATCTCGGCGAGAAAAAGCGATTTCGGCAATAAAATTTAAAACGCGTGTAAAACATAAACCAAACGATGAAATTGGTTATTTCTTCATGTATAATGATCAACTCGATACTCCCTAGCCCCCAACAGCCTTTTTTTTCATAACACTTTAACCAGAGTGACGGGAGAGCGGCATTTCAGAAAACGTGCTTATCTCGGCGAGAAAAAGCGATTTCGGCAATAAAATTTAAAACGCGTGTAAAACATAAACCAAACGATGAAATTGGTTATTTCTTCATGTATAATGATCAACTCGATACTCCCTAGCCCCCAACAGCCTTTTTTTTCATAACACTTTAACCAGAGTGACGGGAGAGCGGCATTTCAGAAAACGTGCTTATCTCGGCGAGAAAAAGCGATTTCGGCAATAAAATTTAAAACGCGTGTAAAACATAAACCAAACGATGAAATTGGTTATTTCTTCATGTATAATGATCAACTCGATACTCCCTAGCCCCCAACAGCCTTTTTTTTCATAACACTTTAACCAGAGTGACGGGAGAGCGGCATTTCAGAAAACGTGCTTATCTCGGCGAGAAAAAGCGATTTCGGCAATAAAATTTAAAACGCGTTTAAAACATAAACCAAACGATGAAATTGGTTATTTCTTCATGTATAATGATCAACTCGATACTCCCTAGCCCCCAACAGCCTTTTTTTTCATAACACTTTAACCAGAGTGACGGGAGAGCGGCATTTCAGAAAAGGTGCTTATCTCGGCGAGAAAAAGCGATTTCGGCAATAAAATTTAAAACGCGTGTAAAACATAAACCAAACGATGAAATTGGTTATTTCTTCATGTATAATGATCAACTCGATACTCCCTAGCCCCCAACAGCCTTTTTTTTCATAACACTTTAACCAGAGTGACAGGAGAGCGGCATTTCAGAAAACGTGCTTATCTCGGCGAGAAAAAGCGATTTCGGCAATAAAATTTAAAACGCGTGTAAAACATAAACCAAACGATGAAATTGGTTATTTCTTCATGTATAATGATCAACTCGATACTCCCTAGCCCCCAACAGCCTTTTTTTTCATAACACTTTAACCAGAGTGACGGGAGAGCGGCATTTCAGAAAACGTGCTTATCTCGGCGAGAAAAAGCGATTTCGACAATAAAATTTAAAACGCGTGTAAAACATAAACCAAACGATGAAATTGGTTATTTCTTCATGTATAATGATCAACTCGATACTCCCTAGCCCCCAACAGCCTTTTTTTTCATAACACTTTAACCAGAGTGACGGGAGAGCGGCATTTCAGAAAACGTGCTTATCTCGGCGAGAAAAAGCGATTTCGGCAATAAAATTTAAAACGCGTGTAAAACATAAACCAAACGATGAAATTGGTTATTTCTTCATGTATAATGATCAACTCGATACTCCCTAGCCCCCAACAGCCTTTTTTTTCATAACACTTTAACCAGAGTGACGGGAGAGCGGCATTTCAGAAAACGTGCTTATCTCGGCGAGAAAAAGCGATTTCGGCAATAAAATTTAAAACGCGTGTAAAACATAAACCAAACGATGAAATTGGTTATTTCTTCATGTATAATGATCAACTCGATACTCCCTAGCCCCCAACAGCCTTTTTTTTCATAACACTTTAACCAGAGTGACGGGAGAGCGGCATTTCAGAAAACGTGCTTATCTCGGCGAGAAAAAGCGATTTCGGCAATAAAATTTAAAACGCGTGTAAAACATAAACCAAACGATGAAATTGGTTATTTCTTCATGTATAATGATCAACTCGATACTCCCTAGCCCCCAACAGCCTTTTTTTTCATAACACTTTAACCAGAGTGACGGGAGAGCGGCATTTCAGAAAACGTGCTTATCTCGGCGAGAAAAAGCGATTTCGGCAATAAAATTTAAAACGCGTGTAAAACATAAACCAAACGATGAAATTGGTTATTTCTTCATGTATAATGATCAACTCGATACTCCCTAGCCCCCAACAGCCTTTTTTTTCATAACACTTTAACCAGAGTGACGGGAGAGCGGCATTTCAGAAAACGTGCTTATCTCGGCGAGAAAAAGCGATTTCGGCAATAGAATTTAAAACGCGTGTAAAACATAAACCAAACGATGAAATTGGTTATTTCTTCATGTATAATGATCAACTCGATACTCCCTAGCCCCCAACAGCCTTTTTTTTCATAACACTTTAACCAGAGTGACGGGAGAGTGGCATTTCAGAAAACGTGCTTATCTCGGCGAGAAAAAGCGAATTCGGCAATAAAATTTAAAACGCGTGTAAAACATAAACCAAACGATGAAATTGGTTATTTCTTCATGTATAATGATCAACTCGATACTCCCTAGCCCCCAACAGCCTTTTTTTTTCATAACAGTTTAATCAGAGTGACGGGAGAGCGGCATTTCAGAAAACGTGCTTATCTCGGCGAGAAAAAGCGATTTCGGCAATAGAATTTAAAACGCGTGTAAAACATAAACCAAACGATGAAATTGGTTATTTCTTCATGTATAATGATCAACTCGATACTCCCTAGCCCCCAACAGCCTTTTTTTTCATAACACTTTAACCAGAGTGACGGGAGAGCGGCATTTCAGAAAACGTGCTTATCTCGGCGAGAAAAAGCGATTTCGGCAATAAAATTTAAAACGCGTGTAAAACATAAACCAAACGATGAAATTGGTTATTTCTTCATGTATAATGATCAACTCGATACTCCCTAGCCCCCAACAGCCTTTTTTTTCATAACACTTTAACCAGAGTGACGGGAGAGCGGCATTTCAGAAAACGTGCTTATCTCGGCGAGAAAAAGCGATTTCGGCAATAGAATTTAAAACGCGTGTAAAACATAAACCAAACGATGAAATTGGTTATTTCTTCATGTATAATGATCAACTCGATACTCCCTAGCCCCCAACAGCCTTTTTTTTTCATAACACTTTAACCAGAGTGACGGGAGAGTGGCATTTCAGAAAACGTGCTTATCTCGGCGAGAAAAAGCGATTTCGGCAATAAAATTTAAAACGCGTGTAAAACATAAACCAAACGATGAAATTGGTTATTTCTTCATGTATAATGATCAACTCGATACTCCCTAGCCCCCAACAGCCTTTTTTTTCATAACAGTTTAATCAGAGTGACGGGAGAGCGGCATTTCAGAAAACGTGCTTATCTCGGCGAGAAAAAGCGATTTCGGCAATAAAATTTAAAACGCGTGTAAAACATAAACCAAACGATGAAATTGGTTATTTCTTCATGTATAATGATCAACTCGATACTCCCTAGCCCCCAACAGCCTTTTTTTTCATAACACTTTAACCAGAGTGACGGGAGAGCGGCATTTCAGAAAACGTGCTTATCTCGGCGAGAAAAAGCGATTTCGGCAATAAAATTTAAAACGCTTGTAAAACATAAACCAAACGATGAAATTGGTTATTTCTTTATGTATAATGATCAACTCGATACTCCCTAGCCCCCAACAGCCTTTTTTTTCATAACACTTTAACCAGAGTGACGGGAGAGCGGCATTTCAGAAAACGTGCTTATCTCGGCGAGAAAAAGCGATTTCGGCAATAAAATTTAAAACGCGTGTAAAAT
>NW_028232620.1:0-20000 GCF_054491065.1 Syngnathus leptorhynchus | reverse complement strand
CTAGCCGCCGGTGCAAAAAAAATCCACTCCTGGTACCTAAAAATTTCCTCCGCGGCGGGCTGGGGGCCTAATCTTTCTCCGGGCCGGGCGGCAGGCACTTTCCCCGGACACCAAACCAAGGCGTCGGCCCCTAACCGCCGGTGCAAAAAAAAATCCACTCCTGGTACCTAAAATTTTCCTATGCGGCGGGCTGGGGACTACAACCTTCTTCTTCCCGCCCCACCACCATCAACGTCGGCCACCACCACCAGACCGCCTCCCCCAGACTTCCAGAAGCGAAGCCGGTCCCCAAGCACCAACCCCGACCGCCACCGAGGCACCCGCCGAAGGCGGGTGCCGAGTTCACCGGCCCCAAGCGACAACCGGTCACCGAGGCACCCGCCGAAGGCGGGTGCCGAGTTCACCGGCCCCAAGCGACAACCGGTCACCGAGGCACCCGCCGAAGGCGGGTGCCGAGTTCACCGGCCCCAAGCGACAACCGGTCACCGAGGCACCCGCCGAAGGCGGGTGCCGAGTTCACTGGCCCCAAGCGACAACCGGTCACCGAGGCACCCGCCGAAGGCGGGTGCCGAGTTCACTGGCCCCAAGCGACAGCGGTCACCGAGGCACCCGCCTCCGGCGGGTGCCGAGTTCACCGGCCCCGAGCACCAGCGGTCAGCCACGGAGGGTGCTGGATCATCCATACTTCCATAGCTCCAGAGCTCCATAGCCCCGGAGCTCCATAGCCCCGGAGCTCCATAGCCCCGGAGCTCCAGAGCTCCATAGCCCCGGAGCTCCATAGCCCCGGAGCTCCATAGCCCCGGAGCTCCATAGCCCCGGAGCTCCATAGCCCCAGAGCTCCATACTTCCATAGCCCCAGAGCTCCATAGCTCCATACTTCCATAGCTCCAGCCGCGGAGGGTGCTGGCTGGTGGCTCCATAGCTCCATACTTCCATACTTGCAGCCACGGAGTTGGCTAAAATTGCACTAAGTGCGAAAGCCCATTCATTTACAACGGCGTGTCCGCCAGGCGGCGACATTTCCCCGTTACCGGTGGCTGCGCGGCGGGTGAGTGACAGAGCTTATCCGAGCGGCTGGAACTCTGCGCCGGCGTGGTCGAGCGTGAGGCCCCGGCCCTTTGGCTGCCTGGTACCTAAAACACTTCCATTGATCCAGCCACGGAGGGTGCTGGCTGGTGGCTCCATAGCTCCATAGCTCCATACCTCCAGAGCTCCAGAGCTCCATAGCACCAGAGCTCCATAGCTCCATAGCACCAGAGCTCCATAGCTCCATAGCACCAGAGCTCCATAGCTCCATAGCACCAGAGCTCCATAGCTCCATAGCACCAGAGCTCCATAGCTCCATAGCACCAGAGCTCCATAGCTCCATAGCACCAGAGCTCCATAGCTCCATAGCTCCAGCCTGGGTGGCTGGTGGCTCCATAGCTCCATACTTCCATAGCTCCAGTCAGAGAGTGTGCTAAAATTGCACTAAGTGCGAAAGCCCATTCATTTACAACGGCGTGTCCACAAGGCGGCGACATTTCCCCGTTACCGGTGGCTGCGCGGCGGGTGAGTGACAGAGCTTATCCGAGCGGCTGGAACTCTGCGCCGGCGTGGTCGAGCGTGAGGCCTCGGCCCTTTGGCTGCCTGGTACCTAAAACACTTCCATTGATCCAGCCACGGAGGGTGCTGGCTGGTGGCTCCATAGCTCCATAGCTCCATACCTCCAGAGCTCCAGAGCTCCATAGCACCAGAGCTCCATAGCTCCATAGCACCAGAGCTCCATAGCACCAGAGCTCCATAGCACCAGAGCTCCATAGCTCCATAGCACCAGAGCTCCATAGCTCCATAGCACCAGAGCTCCATAGCTCCATAGCACCAGAGCTCCATAGCTCCATAGCTCCATAGCACCAGAGCTCCATAGCTCCATAGCACCAGAGCTCCATAGCTCCATAGCACCAGAGCTCCATAGCTCCATAGCACCAGAGCTCCATAGCTCCATAGCACCAGAGCTCCATAGCTCCATAGCACCAGAGCTCCATAGCTCCATAGCACCAGAGCTCCATAGCTCCATAGCACCAGAGCTCCATAGCTCCATAGCACCAGAGCTCCATAGCTCCATAGCACCAGAGCTCCATAGCTCCATAGCTCCAGGGCTCCATAGCTCCAGGGCTCCATAGCTCCATAGCTCCAGGGCTCCATAGCTCCAGGGCTCCAGGGCTCCATAGCTCCATACCTCCAGAGCTCCATAGCTCCATACTTCCAGAGCTCCATAGCTCCATAGCTCCATACTTCCATAGCTCCAGCCGCGGAGGGTGCTGGCTGGTGGCTCCATAGCTCCATACTTCCATACTTGCAGCCACGGAGTTGGCTAAAATTGCACTAAGTGCGAAAGCCCATTCATTTACAACGGCGTGTCCGCCAGGCGGCGACATTTCCCCGTTACCGGTGGCTGCGCGGCGGGTGAGTGACAGAGCTTATCCGAGCGGCTGGAACTCTGCGCCGGCGTGGTCGAGCGTGAGGCCCCGGCCCTTTGGCTGCCTGGTACCTAAAACACTTCCATTGATCCAGCCACGGAGGGTGCTGGCTGGTGGCTCCATAGCTCCATAGCTCCATAGCACCAGAGCTCCATAGCTCCATAGCACCAGAGCTCCATAGCTCCATAGCACCAGAGCTCCATAGCTCCATAGCACCAGAGCTCCAGAGCTCCATAGCACCAGAGCTCCAGAGCTCCATAGCACCAGAGCTCCATAGCTCCATAGCACCAGAGCTCCAGAGCTCCATAGCACCAGAGCTCCATAGCTCCATAGCACCAGAGCTCCATAGCTCCATAGCACCAGAGCTCCATAGCTCCATAGCACCAGAGCTCCATAGCTCCATAGCACCAGAGCTCCATAGCTCCATAGCTCCAGGGCTCCATAGCTCCAGGGCTCCATAGCTCCATAGCTCCAGGGCTCCATAGCTCCAGGGCTCCAGGGCTCCATAGCTCCAGGGCTCCAGGGCTCCATAGCTCCATACCTCCAGAGCTCCATAGCTCCATACTTCCAGAGCTCCATAGCTCCATAGCGCCATACTTCCATAGCTCCATAGCTCCATACTTCCATAGCACCAGAGCTCCATAGCTCCAGAGCTCCATAGCTCCAGCCTGGGTGGCTGGTGGCTCCATAGCTCCATACTTCCATAGCTCCAGTCAGAGAGTTGGCGAAAATTGCACTAAGTGCGAAAGCCCATTCATTTACAACGGCGTGTCCACAAGGCGGCGACATTTCCCCGTTACCGGTGGCTGCGCGGCGGGTGAGTGACAGAGCTTATCCGAGCGGCTGGAACTCTGCGCCGGCGTGGTCGAGCGTGAGGCCTCGGCCCTTTGGCTGCCTGGTACCTAAAACACTTCCATTGATCCAGCCACGGAGGGTGCTGGCTGGTGGCTCCATAGCTCCATAGCTCCATAGCTCCATAGCTCCATAGCTCCATACTTCCATAGCTCCATACTTCCATAGCTCCAGACTTCCATAGCTCCATAGCTCCATAGCTCCATAGCTCCATACTTCCAGAGCGCCATAGCTCCATAGCACCAGAGCTCCAGAGCTCCATAGCTCCATAGCTCCATAGCCCCAGAGCTCCATAGCTCCATAGCTCCATAGCTCCAGAGCTCCATACTTCCATAGCTCCAGAGCTCCAGCCTGTCTGGTGGCTCCATAGCTCCATAGCTCCATACTTGCAGCCACGGAGCTGGCGAAAATTGCACTAAGTGCGAAAGCCCATTCATTTACAACGGCGTGTCCACAAGGCGGCGACATTTCCCCGTTACCGGTGGCTGCTTAGCGGGAGAGTGACAGAGCTTATCCGAGCGGCTGGAACTCTGGGCCGGCCTGGTCGAGCGGCTGGCCTCGGTAGTTGAGGTACCAGGGGCGGGCTGGGGAGCTCCAGGCGGGGCTTGTGAGAGAGTGTAGCCGAGCGGCTGGAACTCTGGGCCGGCGTGGTTGAGCAGCATGCCCGCGGAGGTGGCTCTTCCATAGGCACGGAGGGTGCTGGAGCTCCACACTTCCCTAGGCACGGAGGGTGCTGGAGCTCCACACTTCCATAGCTCCAGGCACGGAGGGTGCTGGAGCTCCACACTTCCATAGGCACGGAGGGTGCTGGAGCTCCATACTTCCATAGCTCCAGGCACGGAGGGTGCTGGAGCGCCACACTTCCATAGGCAGGGAGGGTGCTGGAGCTCCACACTTCCATAGGCACGGAGGGTGCTGGAGCTCCACACTTCCATAGGCAGGGAGGGTGCTGGAGCTCCACACTTCCATAGGCAGGGAGGGTGCTGGAGCTCCACACTTCCATAGGCAGGGAGGGTGCTGGAGCTCCACACTTCCATAGGCAGGGAGGGTGCTGGAGCTCCACACTTCCATAGGCAGGGAGGGTGCTGGAGCTCCACACTTCCATAGGCAGGGAGGGTGCTGGAGCTCCACACTTCCATAGGCAGGGAGGGTGCTGGAGCTCCACACTTCCATAGGCAGGGAGGGTGCTGGAGCTCCACACTTCCATAGGCAGGGAGGGTGCTGGAGCTCCACACTTCCATAGGCAGGGAGGGTGCTGGAGCTCCACACTTCCATAGGCAGGGAGGGTGCTGGAGCTCCACACTTCCATAGGCAGGGAGGGTGCTGGAGCTCCACACTTCCATAGGCAGGGAGGGTGCTGGAGCTCCACACTTCCATAGGCAGGGAGGGTGCTGGAGCTCCACACTTCCATAGGCAGGGAGGGTGCTGGAGCTCCACACTTCCATAGGCAGGGAGGGTGCTGGAGCTCCACACTTCCATAGGCAGGGAGGGTGCTGGAGCTCCACACTTCCATAGGCAGGGAGGGTGCTGGAGCTCCACACTTCCATAGGCAGGGAGGGTGCTGGAGCTCCACACTTCCATAGGCAGGGAGGGTGCTGGAGCTCCACACTTCCATAGGCAGGGAGGGTGCTGGAGCTCCACACTTCCATAGGCAGGGAGGGTGCTGGAGCTCCACACTTCCATAGGCAGGGAGGGTGCTGGAGCTCCACACTTCCATAGGCAGGGAGGGTGCTGGAGCTCCACACTTCCATAGGCAGGGAGGGTGCTGGAGCTCCACACTTCCATAGGCAGGGAGGGTGCTGGAGCTCCACACTTCCATAGGCAGGGAGGGTGCTGGAGCTCCACACTTCCATAGGCAGGGAGGGTGCTGGAGCTCCACACTTCCATAGGCAGGGAGGGTGCTGGAGCTCCACACTTCCATAGGCAGGGAGGGTGCTGGAGCTCCACACTTCCATAGGCAGGGAGGGTGCTGGAGCTCCACACTTCCATAGGCAGGGAGGGTGCTGGAGCTCCACACTTCCATAGGCAGGGAGGGTGCTGGAGCTCCACACTTCCATAGGCAGGGAGGGTGCTGGAGCTCCACACTTCCATAGGCAGGGAGGGTGCTGGAGCTCCACACTTCCATAGGCAGGGAGGGTGCTGGAGCTCCACACTTCCATAGGCAGGGAGGGTGCTGGAGCTCCACACTTCCATAGGCAGGGAGGGTGCTGGAGCTCCACACTTCCATAGGCAGGGAGGGTGCTGGAGCTCCACACTTCCATAGGCAGGGAGGGTGCTGGAGCTCCACACTTCCATAGGCAGGGAGGGTGCTGGAGCTCCACACTTCCATAGGCAGGGAGGGTGCTGGAGCTCCACACTTCCATAGGCAGGGAGGGTGCTGGAGCTCCACACTTCCATAGGCAGGGAGGGTGCTGGAGCTCCACACTTCCATAGGCAGGGAGGGTGCTGGAGCTCCACACTTCCATAGGCAGGGAGGGTGCTGGAGCTCCACACTTCCATAGGCAGGGAGGGTGCTGGAGCTCCACACTTCCATAGGCAGGGAGGGTGCTGGAGCTCCACACTTCCATAGGCAGGGAGGGTGCTGGAGCTCCACACTTCCATAGGCAGGGAGGGTGCTGGAGCTCCACACTTCCATAGGCAGGGAGGGTGCTGGAGCTCCACACTTCCATAGGCAGGGAGGGTGCTGGAGCTCCACACTTCCATAGGCAGGGAGGGTGCTGGAGCTCCACACTTCCATAGGCAGGGAGGGTGCTGGAGCTCCACACTTCCATAGGCAGGGAGGGTGCTGGAGCTCCACACTTCCATAGGCAGGGAGGGTGCTGGAGCTCCACACTTCCATAGGCAGGGAGGGTGCTGGAGCTCCACACTTCCATAGGCAGGGAGGGTGCTGGAGCTCCACACTTCCATAGGCAGGGAGGGTGCTGGAGCTCCACACTTCCATAGGCAGGGAGGGTGCTGGCACATCCACACTTCCAGCCACGGAGCATGCTGGCACTTCCACCTTGCTTGCTAAGTCGGCGTGATCTTGCCCAAAAAGTCCCTCCTCACCTCCAGCTGGAAGTGGAAAAAAATCCTCCACCTGCTTGGCCGAGGTTCTGGAAGCCAGCAGCTCGCAGAATGTTGCCAAAGTTTCACTGGAAGGAAAAGAAAAGAGAAGACCGAGTGCGCATTTCACCTACCGCCGAATGTCCACAAGAGGGAAGTGTCACTCCGTCGCAGAATCTGCGCCGACGCACTCGGCACCCTTCGAATTTATGGTGCCGGTGCGGGTGTTCTGGGTGCAAAAAGGCCGCCCAAGTGGTAGAAAAAAATCAGACTTCGTCTCTTAGGTCGAAATTAATGCCAAGTTTTGAAATGCGCTGGCAGGGGTGGACCAGGGCCCGTTAGAAGTGCTTAGGCGAGGTCCTGGAAGCCTAACCCGGCGTGATCTTGTGCAAAAAGCCGCTGCTGAGCTCCAGCTGGAAGTGTAAAAAGAACCGGGCTGGATCAAAAAAAGAACCGGGCGGCCCGTTAAAATTGCTTAGCCGAGGTCCTGGAACCCTAACCCGGCGTGATCTTGTGCAAAAAGCCGCTGCTGAGCTCCAGC
Organism: Syngnathus leptorhynchus; assembly: GCF_054491065.1. Lineage (NCBI taxonomy): Eukaryota > Metazoa > Chordata > Actinopteri > Syngnathiformes > Syngnathidae > Syngnathus > Syngnathus leptorhynchus. The sequence goes on along the minus strand of NW_028232620.1, from coordinate 13,103 downwards.
TGGAAGTGTAAAAAGAACCGGGCTGGTTCAAAAAAAGAACCGGGCGACCCGTTAGAAGTGCTTAGCCGAGGTCCTGGAAGCCTAACCCGGCGTGATCTTGTGCAAAAAGCCGCTGCTGAGCTCCAGCTGGAAGTGGAAAAAGAACCGGGCTGGATCAAAAAAGAACCGGGCTGGATCAAAAAAGAACCGGGCGGCCCGTTAAAATTGCTTAGCCGAGGTCCTGGAAGCCTAACACGGCGTGATCTTGTGCAAAAAACCGCTCCCGAGCTCCAGCTGGAAGTGTAAAAAGAACCGGGCTGGATAAAAAAAGAACCGGGCTGGATCAAAAAAGAACCGGGCGACCCGTTAAAATTGCTTAGCCGAGGTCCTGGAAGCCTAACCCGGCGTGATCTTGTGCAAAAAGCCGCTGCTGAGCTCCAGCTGGAAGTGGAAAAAGAACCGGGCTGGATCAAAAAAGAACCGGGCTGGATCAAAAAAGAACCGGGCGGCCCGTTAAAATTGCTTAGCCGAGGTCCTGGAAGCCTAACACGGCGTGATCTTGTGCAAAAAACCGCTCCCGAGCTCCAGCTGGAAGTGTAAAAAGAACCGGGCTGGATAAAAAAAGAACCGGGCTGGATCAAAAAAGAACCGGGCGACCCGTTAAAATTGCTTAGCCGAGGTCCTGGAAGCCTAACACGGCGTGATCTTGTGCAAAAAGCCGCTCCCGAGCTCCAGCTGGAAGTGTAAAAAGAACCGGGCTGGATAAAAAAAGAACCGGGCTGGATCAAAAAAGAACCGGGCGACCCGTTAAAATTGCTTAGCCGAGGTCCTGGAAGCCTAACCCGGCGTGATCTTGTGCAAATAGCCGCTGCCGAGCTCCAGCTGGAAGTGTGAAAAGAACCGGGCTGGATAAAAAAAAGAACCGGGCTGGATCAAAAAAGAACCGGGCGACCCGTTAAAATTGCTTAGCCGAGGTCCTGGAAGCCTAACACGGCGTGATCTTGTGCAAAAAACCGCTCCCGAGCTCCAGCTGGAAGTGTAAAAAGAACCGGGCTGGATAAAAAAAGAACCGGGCTGGATCAAAAAAGAACCGGGCGACCCGTTAAAATTGCTTAGCCGAGGTCCTGGAAGCCTAACCCGGCGTGATCTTGTGCAAAAAGCCGCTCCCGAGCTCCAGCTGGAAGTGTAAAAAGAACCGGGCTGGATAAAAAAAGAACCGGGCTGGATCAAAAAAGAACCGGGCGACCCGTTAAAATTGCTTAGCCGAGGTCCTGGAAGCCTAACACGGCGTGTTCTTGTGCAAAAAGCCGCTCCCAAGCTCCAGCTGGAAGTGTAAAAAGAACCGGGCTGGATAAAAAAAAGAACCGGGCTGGATCAAAAAAGAACCGGGCGACCCGTTAAAATTGCTTAGCCGAGGTCCTGGAAGCCTAACACGGCGTGATCTTGTGCAAAAAGCCGCTCCCGAGCTCCAGCTGGAAGTGTAAAAAGAACCGGGCTGGATAAAAAAAGAACCGGGCTGGATAAAAAAAAGAACCGGGCGACCCGTTAAAATTGCTTAGCCGAGGTCCTGGAAGCCTAACACGGCGTGTTCTTGTGCAAAAAGCCGCTCCCGAGCTCCAGCTGGAAGTGTAAAAAGAACCAGGCTGGATAAAAAAAAGAACCGGGCTGGATCAAAAAAGAACCGGGCGACCCGTTAAAATTGCTTAGCCGAGGTCCTGGAAGCCTAACACGGCGTGATCTTGTGCAAAAAGCCGCTCCCGAGCTCCAGCTGGAAGTGTAAAAAGAACCGGGCTGGATAAAAAAAGAACCGGGCTGGATAAAAAAAAGAACCGGGCGACCCGTTAAAATTGCTTAGCCGAGGTCCTGGAAGCCTAACACGGCGTGTTCTTGTGCAAAAAGCCGCTCCCGAGCTCCAGCTGGAAGTGTAAAAAGAACCAGGCTGGATAAAAAAAAGAACCGGGCTGGATCAAAAAAGAACCGGGCGACCCGTTAAAATTGCTTAGCCGAGGTCCTGGAAGCCTAACACGGCGTGATCTTGTGCAAAAAGCCGCTCCCGAGCTCCAGCTGGAAGTGTAAAAAGAACCGGGCTGGATAAAAAAAGAACCGGGCTGGATAAAAAAAAGAACCGGGCGACCCGTTAAAATTGCTTAGCCGAGGTCCTGGAAGCCTAACACGGCGTGATCTTGTGCAAAAAGCCGCTCCCGAGCTCCAGCTGGAAGTGTAAAAAGAACCAGGCTGGATAAAAAAAAGAACCGGGCTGGATCAAAAAAGAACCGGGCGACCCGTTAAAATTGCTTAGCCGAGGTCCTGGAAGCCTAACACGGCGTGTTCTTGTGCAAAAAGCCGCTCCCGAGCTCCAGCTGGAAGTGTAAAAAGAACCAGGCTGGATAAAAAAAAGAACCGGGCTGGTTCAAAAAAGAACCGGGCAACCCGTTAAAATTGCTTAGCCGAGGTCCTGGAAGCCTAACACGGCGTGTTCTTGTGCAAAAAGCCGCTCCCGAGCTCCAGCTGGAAGTGTAAAAAGAACCAGGCTGGATAAAAAAAAGAACCGGGCTGGATCAAAAAAGAACCGGGCGACCCGTTAAAATTGCTTAGCCGAGGTCCTGGAAGCCTAACACGGCGTGTTCTTGTGCAAAAAGCCGCTCCCGAGCTCCAGCTGGAAGTGTAAAAAGAACCAGGCTGGATAAAAAAAAGAACCGGGCTGGTTCAAAAAAGAACCGGGCAACCCGTTAAAATTGCTTAGCCGAGGTCCTGGAAGCCTAACACGGCGTGATCTTGTGCAAAAAGCCGCTCCCGAGCTCCAGCTGGAAGTGTAAAAAGAACCGGGCTGGATAAAAAAAGAACCGGGCTGGATAAAAAAAAAGAACCGGGCGACCCGTTAAAATTGCTTAGCCGAGGTCCTGGAAGCCTAACACGGCGTGATCTTGTGCAAAAAGCCGCTCCCGAGCTCCAGCTGGAAGTGTAAAAAGAACCAGGCTGGATAAAAAAAAGAACCGGGCTGGATCAAAAAAGAACCGGGCGACCCGTTAAAATTGCTTAGCCGAGGTCCTGGAAGCCTAACACGGCGTGATCTTGTGCAAAAAGCCGCTCCCGAGCTCCAGCTGGAAGTGTAAAAAGAACCAGGCTGGATAAAAAAAAGAACCGGGCTGGATCAAAAAAGAACCGGGCGACCCGTTAAAATTGCTTAGCCGAGGTCCTGGAAGCCTAACACGGCGTGTTCTTGTGCAAAAAGCCGCTCCCGAGCTCCAGCTGGAAGTGTAAAAAGAACCAGGCTGGATAAAAAAAAGAACCGGGCTGGATCAAAAAAGAACCGGGCGACCCGTTAAAATTGCTTAGCCGAGGTCCTGGAAGCCTAACACGGCGTGTTCTTGTGCAAAAAGCCGCTCCCGAGCTCCAGCTGGAAGTGTAAAAAGAACCAGGCTGGATAAAAAAAAGAACCGGGCTGGATCAAAAAAGAACCGGGCGACCCGTTAAAATTGCTTAGCTGAGGTCCTGGAAGCCTAACACGGCGTGATCTTGTGCAAAAAGCCGCTCCCGAGCTCCAGCTGGAAGTGTAAAAAGAACCGGGCTGGATAAAAAAAAAGAACCGGGCTGGTTCAAAAAAGAACCGGGCAACCCGTTAAAATTGCTTAGCCGAGGTCCTGGAAGCCTAACCCGGCGTGATCTTGCCCGAAAGTCGGCCTCTATACTTCCATTTTAGGTACCAGGGGCTATTAGTGTACTTGGTCCCACTAGTCAGTGTACTCATCCAGTTACCCCCCGTTTTCCAAAACACCATCGGCACGTATAAGGGGGGGACTCTTGAGAGAGATGAGGTATATGGCAGCGCAACACCAATCCGCTCCGCGCTGGTTCCCATGTCGGCTACGGATGAATAAAACCAGCCTGTCCCCCCTGGAGCTCACGAGACACGGAATTTTTTCTAAGTGCCAACGGCTCTTCCGAGCAAACGTGTCCGCTCCGGCTGGTTCCCCCGTCGGCCTCGAATGACGAAAAATGCCGGTCTCCGCCCGGAGCTCATGACAAACGAAAAATTTTCTAAGTGCCAACGGCACTAGCGAGCGAATGTGTCCGCTCGGCGCTGGTTCCCGGGTCGAACCCGGAAGACGAAAAACGCCGCTCTCCGCCCGGAGCTCATGACAAACGAAAAATTTTCTAAGTGCCAACGGCACTAGCGAGCGAATGTGTCCGCTCGGCGCTGGTTCCCGGGTCGAACCCGGAAGACGAAAAACGCCGCTCTCCGCCCGGAGCTCATGACAAACGAAAAATTTTCTAAGTGCCAACGGCACTAGCGAGCGAATGTGTCCGCTCGGCGCTGGTTCCCGGGTCGAACCCGGAAGACGAAAAACGCCGCTCTCCGCCCGGAGCTCATGACAAACGAAACATTTTCTAAGTGCCAACGGCACTAGCGAGCGAATGTGTCCGCTCGGCGCTGGTTCCCGGGTCGAACCCGGAAGACGAAAAACGCCGCTCTCCGCCCGGAGCTCATGACAAACGAAAAATTTTCTAAGTGCCAACGGCACTTGCGAGCGAATGTGTCCGCTCGGCGCTGGTTCCCGGGTCGGACCCGGAAGACGAAAAACGCCGGTCTCCGCCCGGAGCTCATGACAAACGAAAAATTTTCTAAGTGCCAACGGCACTAGCGAGCGAATGTGTCCGCTCGGCGCTGGTTCCCGGGTCGGACCCGGAAGACGAAAAACGCCGGTCCTCGCCTGGAGGTCCCAGCAAAATCGGCGAAAAAACGACTAAGTGTCAACTTTCGAAAAAACGACTAAGTGCCCACGGCTCTGCGGGGCTTGTGAGTCCGCCCCGCGCCGGTTCGGTGGTCGGCCTCAAAAAGCAAAAAATCAGCCTCTCCCTGGAGCTCACCTCGAGGTACCAGGGGGTGAGGTACCCGGGCTAAGGTGCAGTACCTTTTTTGGTCTTCAGGTGCGCCAGAGTACAATGAAATGGTCCCAGTAGTCAGTGTACTCATCGACTTTCCCCCCGTTTTCCAAAGCACCTCGTTTACGAGTATGGAGGAGATGGTGCTGGTCTCCCCACGGCGTCGGACACGCCGTCCTCGACAGCACAAGGTCGGATAGAAGACCTGGAAAGCGCCGTGGCACGCGCTGGAGGTGGGCACTTTGGCGAAAAAACGACTAAGTGTCAACTTTCGAAAAAACGACTAAGTGTCAACTTTCGAAAAAACGGCTAAGTGTCAACTTTCGAAAAAACGACTAAGTGTCACCTCTCTGAAAAAATGGCAAAGTGTCGCCTCTCTGAAATTTTTCTAAGTGCCCACGGCTCTGCGGGCTCGTGCATCCGAGCCGCGCCGGTTCTGCAACCGGCCTAGAATGACGAAAAATAACGGTCTCCTCCTGGAGCTCACAGCCAATTGTGGCGAAAAAGTGGCAAAGTGCCCACGGCCCTGCCGAGCTTTGGCGTCCGCTCAGCGCCGGTGCCGCAGTCGGCCTCGAATGACGAAAAATGACGGTCTCCTCCTGGAGCTCACAGCCAACTTGGCAAAAAGTTTCTAAGTGCCCACGGCCCTGCCGAGCTTTGGCGTCCGCCCAGCGCCGGTTCCGCAGTCGGCCTCGAATGACGAAAAATAACGGTCTCCTCCTGGAGCTCACAGCCAACTTGGCAAAAAGTTTCTAAGTGCCCACGGCCCTGCCGAGCTTTGGCGTCCGCTCAGCGCCGGTGCCGCAGTCGGCCTCGAATGACGAAAAATGACGGTCTCCTCCTGGAGCTCACAGCCAACTTGGCAAAAAGTTTCTAAGTGCCCACGGCCCTGCCGAGCTTTGGCGTCCGCCCAGCGCCGGTTCCGCAGTCGGCCTCGAATGACGAAAAATAACGGTCTCCTCCTGGAGCTCACAGCCAACTTGGCAAAAAGTTTCTAAGTGCCCACGGCCCTGCCGAGCTTTGGCGTCCGCTCAGCGCCGGTGCCGCAGTCGGCCTCGAATGACGAAAAATGACGGTCTCCTCCTGGAGCTCACAGCCAACTTGGCAAAAAGTTTCTAAGTGCCCACGGCCCTGCCGAGCTTTGGCGTCCGCCCAGCGCCGGTTCCGCAGTCGGCCTCGAATGACGAAAAATAACGGTCTCCTCCTGGAGCTCACAGCCAACTTGGCAAAAAGTTTCTAAGTGCCCACGGCCCTGCCGAGCTTTGGCGTCCGCTCAGCGCCGGTGCCGCAGTCGGCCTCGAATGACGAAAAATGACGGTCTCCTCCTGGAGCTCACAGCCAACTTGGCAAAAAGTTTCTAAGTGCCCACGGCCCTGCCGAGCTTTGGCGTCCGCCCAGCGCCGGTTCCGCAGTCGGCCTCGAATGACGAAAAATAACGGTCTCCTCCTGGAGCTCACAGCCAACTTGGCAAAAAGTTTCTAAGTGCCCACGGCCCTGCCGAGCTTTGGCGTCCGCCCAGCGCCGGTTCCGCAGTCGGCCTCGAATGACGAAAAATAACGGTCTCCTCCTGGAGCTCACAGCCAACTTGGCAAAAAGTTTCTAAGTGCCCACGGCCCTGCCGAGCTTTGGCGTCCGCCCAGCGCCGGTTCCGCAGTCGGCCTCGAATGACGAAAAATAACGGTCTCCTCCTGGAGCTCACAGCCAACTTGGCAAAAAGTTTCTAAGTGCCCACGGCCCTGCCGAGCTTTGGCGTCCGCTCAGCGCCGGTTCCGCAGTCGGCCTCGAATGACGAAAAATGACGGTCTCCTCCTGGAGCTCACAGCCAACTTGGCAAAAAGTTTCTAAGTGCCCACGGCCCTGCCGAGCTTTGGCGTCCGCCCAGCGCCGGTTCCGCAGTCGGCCTCGAATGACGAAAAATAACGGTCTCCTCCTGGAGCTCACAGCCAACTTGGCAAAAAGTTTCTAAGTGCCCACGGCCCTGCCGAGCTTTGGCGTCCGCTCAGCGCCGGTGCCGCAGTCGGCCTCGAATGACGAAAAATGACGGTCTCCTCCTGGAGCTCACAGCCAACTTGGCAAAAAGTTTCTAAGTGCCCACGGCCCTGCCGAGCTTTGGCGTCCGCCCAGCGCCGGTTCCGCAGTCGGCCTCGAATGACGAAAAATAACGGTCTCCTCCTGGAGCTCACAGCCAACTTGGCAAAAAGTTTCTAAGTGCCCACGGCCCTGCCGAGCTTTGGCGTCCGCCCAGCGCCGGTTCCGCAGTCGGCCTCGAATGACGAAAAATAACGGTCTCCTCCTGGAGCTCACAGCCAACTTGGCAAAAAGTTTCTAAGTGCCCACGGCCCTGCCGAGCTTTGGCGTCCGCCCAGCGCCGGTTCCGCAGTCGGCCTCGAATGACGAAAAATAACGGTCTCCTCCTGGAGCTCACAGCCAACTTGGCAAAAAGTTTCTAAGTGCCCACGGCCCTGCCGAGCTTTGGCGTCCGCTCAGCGCCGGTTCCGCAGTCGGCCTCGAATGACGAAAAATGACGGTCTCCTCCTGGAGCTCACAGCCAACTTGGCAAAAAGTTTCTAAGTGCCCACGGCCCTGCCGAGCTTTGGCGTCCGCCCAGCGCCGGTTCCGCAGTCGGCCTCGAATGACGAAAAATAACGGTCTCCTCCTGGAGCTCACAGCCAACTTGGCAAAAAGTTTCTAAGTGCCCACGGCCCTGCCGAGCTTTGGCGTCCGCTCAGCGCCGGTGCCGCAGTCGGCCTCGAATGACGAAAAATGACGGTCTCCTCCTGGAGCTCACAGCCAACTTGGCAAAAAGTTTCTAAGTGCCCACGGCCCTGCCGAGCTTTGGCGTCCGCCCAGCGCCGGTTCCGCAGTCGGCCTCGAATGACGAAAAATAACGGTCTCCTCCTGGAGCTCACAGCCAACTTGGCAAAAAGTTTCTAAGTGCCCACGGCCCTGCCGAGCTTTGGCGTCCGCCCAGCGCCGGTTCCGCAGTCGGCCTCGAATGACGAAAAATAACGGTCTCCTCCTGGAGCTCACAGCCAACTTGGCAAAAAGTTTCTAAGTGCCCACGGCCCTGCCGAGCTTTGGCGTCCGCCCAGCGCCGGTTCCGCAGTCGGCCTCGAATGACGAAAAATAACGGTCTCCTCCTGGAGCTCACAGCCAACTTGGCAAAAAGTTTCTAAGTGCCCACGGCCCTGCCGAGCTTTGGCGTCCGCTCAGCGCCGGTTCCGCAGTCGGCCTCGAATGACGAAAAATGACGGTCTCCTCCTGGAGCTCACAGCCAACTTGGCAAAAAGTTTCTAAGTGCCCACGGCCCTGCCGAGCTTTGGCGTCCGCCCAGCGCCGGTTCCGCAGTCGGCCTCGAATGACGAAAAATAACGGTCTCCTCCTGGAGCTCACAGCCAACTTGGCAAAAAGTTTCTAAGTGCCCACGGCCCTGCCGAGCTTTGGCGTCCGCTCAGCGCCGGTGCCGCAGTCGGCCTCGAATGACGAAAAATGACGGTCTCCTCCTGGAGCTCACAGCCAACTTGGCAAAAAGTTTCTAAGTGCCCACGGCCCTGCCGAGCTTTGGCGTCCGCCCAGCGCCGGTTCCGCAGTCGGCCTCGAATGACGAAAAATAACGGTCTCCTCCTGGAGCTCACAGCCAACTTGGCAAAAAGTTTCTAAGTGCCCACGGCCCTGCCGAGCTTTGGCGTCCGCCCAGCGCCGGTTCCGCAGTCGGCCTCGAATGACGAAAAATAACGGTCTCCTCCTGGAGCTCACAGCCAACTTGGCAAAAAGTTTCTAAGTGCCCACGGCCCTGCCGAGCTTTGGCGTCCGCCCAGCGCCGGTTCCGCAGTCGGCCTCGAATGACGAAAAATAACGGTCTCCTCCTGGAGCTCACAGCCAACTTGGCAAAAAGTTTCTAAGTGCCCACGGCCCTGCCGAGCTTTGGCGTCCGCTCAGCGCCGGTTCCGCAGTCGGCCTCGAATGACGAAAAATGACGGTCTCCTCCTGGAGCTCACAGCCAACTTGGCAAAAAGTTTCTAAGTGCCCACGGCCCTGCCGAGCTTTGGCGTCCGCCCAGCGCCGGTTCCGCAGTCGGCCTCGAATGACGAAAAATAACGGTCTCCTCCTGGAGCTCACAGCCAACTTGGCAAAAAGTTTCTAAGTGCCCACGGCCCTGCCGAGCTTTGGCGTCCGCCCAGCGCCGGTTCCGCAGTCGGCCTCGAATGACGAAAAATAACGGTCTCCTCCTGGAGCTCACAGCCAACTTGGCAAAAAGTTTCTAAGTGTCACATCTGTGAAAAAACGACTAAGTGTCAACTTTCGAAAAAACGGCTAAGTGTCAACTTTCGAAAAAACGGCAAAGTGTCACATCTCTGAAAAAACGGCTAAGTGTCGACTTTCGAAAAAACGGCTAAGTGTCAACTTTCGAAAAAACGGCAAAGTGTCACATCTCTGAAAAAACGGCTAAGTGTCACATCTCTGAAAAAACGGCTAAGTGTCACATCTCTGAAAAAACGGCTAAGTGTCGCCTCTCTGAAAAAACGGCAAAGTGTCAACTTTCGAAAAAACGACAGAGTGTCGCCTCTCTGAAAAAACGACTAAGTGTCGACTCTGAGAAAATGGCAAAGTGCCCACGGCTCTGCGGGCTCGTGCATCCGACCCGCGCCGGTTCCCCAGCCGGCCTGATATAAGGCAAAACCAGCCTCTCCGCCTGGAGCTCAGAGCCAACTTGGCGAATATTTTCTAAGTGCCCACGGCTCTGCGTGGCTACGGCGTCTGCCCAGCGCCGGTTCCTGGGTCGAACCCCGAGGACGAGGAATGCCGGTCTCCGCCTGGAGGTCCCAGCTTAATCGGCGAAAATTTTCTAAGTGCCCACGGCTCTGCCGGGCTCGTGCATCCGACCCGCGCCGGTTCCCCAGCCGGCCTGAAATAAGGCAAAACCAGGCTCTCCCCCTGGAGCTCAGAGCCAATTGTGGCGAAAAAACGACTAAGTGTCAACTTTCGAAAAAACGACTAAGTGTCAACTTTCCAAAAAAACGGCTAAGTGTCGACTTTCGAAAAAACGGCTAAGTGTCAACTTTCGAAAAAACGACTAAGTGTCGCCTCTGAAAAAACGACTAAGTGTCGCCTCTCTGAAAAAACGACTAAGTGCCCACGGCTCTGCGGGGCTTGTGAGTCCGCCCCGCGCCGGTTCGGCGGTCGGCCTCAAAAAGCGAAAAATCAGCCTCTCTCCCTGGAGCTCACCAAAAATTTGTCGAAATTTTTCTAAGTTCTCCTCGAGGTACCAGGGGGTGAGGTACCCGGGCTAAGGTGCAGTACCTTTTTTGGTCTTCAGGTGCGCCAGAGTACAATGAAATGGTCCCAGTAGTCAGTGTACTCATCGACTTTCCCCCCGTTTTCCAAAGCACCCCGTTTACGAGTATGGAGGAGATGGTGCTGGTCTCCCCACGGCGTCGGACACGCCGTCCTCGACAGCACAAGGTCGGATAGAAGACCTGAAAAGCGCCGTGGCACGCGCTGGAGGTGTCACTGTGGCGAAAAAGTGACTAAGTGTCAACTTTCGAAAAAACGGCTAAGTGTCAACTTTCGAAAAAACGGCTAAGTGTCAACTTTCGAAAAAACTGCTAAGTGTCAACTTTCGAAAAAACGACTAAGTGTCGCCTCTCTGAAAAAACGGCAAAGTGTCAACTTTCGAAAAAACGACTAAGTGTCAACTTTCGAAAAAACGACTAAGTGTCACCTCTCTGAAAAAATGGCAAAGTGTCAACTGCGAATGTGGTGGTGCATGGAAGGAAGTGGAGGACGGCCGCCTCCTTAAACACAGGCCGGAGAGGAGCGTCAGGGCCAGGCTCCTCAAACATGGACCGAGTGTCGCCCTTAACACAGACCAAGGGGAGGACGGCCGCCTCCTTAAACACAGGCCGGAGAGGAGCGTCAGGGCCAGGCTCCTCAAACATGGACCGAGTGTCGCCCTTAACACAGACCAAGGGGAGGACGGCCGCCTCCTTAAACACAGGCCGGAGAGGAGCGTCAGGGCCAGGCTCCTCAAACATGGACCGAGTGTCGCCCTTAACACGGACCAAGGGGAGGACGGCCGCCTCCTTAAACACAGGCCGGAGAGGAGCGTCAGGGCCAGGCTCCTCAAACATGGACCGAGTGTCGCCCTTAACACGGACCAAGGGGAGGACGGCCGCCTCCTTAAACACAGGCCGGAGAGGAGCGTCAGGGCCAGGCTCCTCAAACATGGACCGAGTGTCGCCCTTAACACAGACCAAGGGGAGGACGGCCGCCTCCTTAAACACAGGCCGGAGAGGAGCGTCAGGGCCAGGCTCCTCAAACATGGACCGAGTGTCGCCCTTAACACGGACCAAGGGGAGGACGGCCGCCTCCTTAAACACAGGCCGGAGAGGAGCGTCAGGGCCAGGCTCCTCAAACATGGACCGAGTGTCGCCCTTAACACGGACCAAGGGGAGGACGGCCGCCTCCTTAAACACAGGCCGGAGAGGAGCGTCAGGGCCAGGCTCCTCAAACATGGACAGAGTGTCGCCCTTAACACAGACCAAGCGGAGGACGGCCGCCTCCCTAAATACAGGCCGAACCGGAGCGCGAGTGTCGCTCCTTAAACACGGACCGAGTGGAGGACGGCCGCCTCCTTAAACACAGGCCGAACAAAATGACACAAAGTGTCAACTGCGAATGTTGTCCATCCAAGGAAGGAGCGTGATGCCCGGCCGGCTCCTTAAACACAGGCCGAGAGTCGCCCCGGACGGTCCGCCTCGCGGCGCCCGTCTGCTCGGATAAAATGACACAAAGTGTCAACTACGAATGTTGTCCATCCAAGGAGGGAGCGTGATGCCCGGCCGGCTCCGAAAACACAGGCCGAGAGTCGCCCCGGACGGTCCGCCTCGCGGCGCCCGTCTGCTCGGATAAAATGACACAAAGTGTCAACTGCGAATGTTGTCCATCCAAGGAAGGAGCGTGATGCCCGGCCGGCTCCTTAAACACAGGCCGAGAGTCGCCCCGGACGGTCCGCCTCGCGGCGCCCGCCCGCTCGGATAAAATGACACAAAGTGTCAACTACGAATGTTGTCCATCCAAGGAAGGAGCGTGATGCCCGGCCGGCTCCTTAAACACAGGCCGAGAGTCGCCCCGGACGGTCGCCTCGCGGCGCCCGTCTGCTCGGATAAAATGACACAAAGTGTCAACTACGAATGTTGTCCATCCAAGGAGGGAGCGTGATGCCCGGCCGGCTCCGAAAACACAGGCCGAGAGTCGCCCCGGACGGTCCGCCTCGCGGCGCCCGTCTGCTCGGATAAAATGACACAAAGTGTCAACTGCGAATGTTGTCCATCCAAGGAAGGAGCGTGATGCCCGGCCGGCTCCTTAAACACAGGCCGAGAGTCGCCCCGGACGGTCCGCCTCGCGGCGCCCGCCCGCTCGGATAAAATGACACAAAGTGTCAACTACGAATGTTGTCCATCCAAGGAAGGAGCGTGATGCCCGGCCGGCTCCTTAAACACAGGCCGAGAGTCGCCCCGGACGGTCGCCTCGCGGCGCCCGTCTGCTCGGATAAAATGACACAAAGTGTCAACTACGAATGTTGTCCATCCAAGGAGGGAGCGTGATGCCCGGCCGGCTCCGAAAACACAGGCCGAGAGTCGCCCCGGACGGTCCGCCTCGCGGCGCCCGTCTGCTCGGATAAAATGACACAAAGTGTCAACTACGAATGTTGTCCATCCAAGGAGGGAGCGTGAGGCCCGGCCGGCTCCGAAAACACAGGCCGAGAGTCGCCCCGGACGGTCCGCCTCTCGAGGCGCCCGCCCGCTCGGATAAAATGACACAAAGTGTCAACTACGAATGTTGTCCATCCAAGGAGGGAGCGTGATGCCCGGCCGGCTCCGAAAACACAGGCCGAGATTCGACCCCGGACGGGCCGTCTTCTCCCGGCGCCCGCCCGCGTACGCCCCCCATCCCCGGTCGCCCGTCTGCTCCCGGCGGGCCTCCGAGTACCCCCTCACCCAACTGACCGACTGGCACTCATGACCCGCCTTGGTAGGGCCTCCATCGGCCTCGGCTCGTCCGACGTCGGGTGGACGGTTCCTACCCACTGCGGGTCGCACTCTAGCGCCCCGGCCGCCGCGTGAGCGTGCGCTCCCCGCGCCGCCCCGCAGGCCCCGGCGCGACCGTACTGCGGCGAGACCGAGACGACCCGGTTTGGCATCCATCCCACCTAGCCACGATCCACGGAGGCCGAGCGA
>NW_028232619.1:0-25632 GCF_054491065.1 Syngnathus leptorhynchus | reverse complement strand
GAGAAAAAGCGATTTCGGCAATAAAATTTAAAACGCGTGTAAAACATAAACCAAACGATGAAATTGGTTATTTCTTCATGTATAATGATCAACCTCGATACTCCCTAGCCCCCAACAGCCTTTTTTTCATAACACTTTTAACCAGAGTGACGGGAGAGCGGCATTTCAGAAAACGTGCTTATCTCGGCGAGAAAAAGCGATTTCGGCAATAAAATTTAAAACGCGTGTAAAACATAAACCAAACGATGAAATTGGTTATTTCTTCATGTATAATGATCAACTCGATACTCCCTAGCCCCCAACAGCCTTTTTTTTCATAACACTTTAACCAGAGTGACGGGAGAGCGGCATTTCAGAAAACGTGCTTATCTCGGCGAGAAAAAGCGATTTCGGCAATAAAATTTAAAACGCGTGTAAAACATAAACCAAACGATGAAATTGCTTATTTCTTCATGTATAATGATCAACTCGATACTCCCTAGCCCCCAACAGCCTTTTTTTTCATAACACTTTAACCAGAGTGACGGGAGAGCGGCATTTCAGAAAACGTGCTTATCTCGGCGAGAAAAAGCGATTTCGGCAATAAAATTTAAAACGCGTGTAAAACATAAACCAAACGATGAAATTGGTTATTTCTTCATGTATAATGATCAACTCGATACTCCCTAGCCCCCAACAGCCTTTTTTTTCATAACACTTTAACCAGAGTGACGGGAGAGCGGCATTTCAGAAAACGTGCTTATCTCGGCGAGAAAAAGCGATTTCGGCAATAAAATTTAAAACGCGTGTAAAACATAAACCAAACGATGAAATTGGTTATTTCTTCATGTATAATGATCAACTCGATACTCCCTAGCCCCCAACAGCCTTTTTTTTCATAACACTTTAACCAGAGTGACGGGAGAGCGGCATTTCAGAAAACGTGCTTATCTCGGCGAGAAAAATCGATTTCGGCAATAAAATTTAAAACGCGTGTAAAACATAACCAAACGATGAAATTGGTAATTTCTTCATGTATAATGATCAACTCGATACTCCCTAGCCCCCAACAGCCTTTTTTTTTCATAACACTTTAACCAGAGTGACGGGAGAGCGGCATTTCAGAAAATGTGCTTATCTCGGCGAGAAAAAGCGATTTCGGCAATAACATTTAAAACGCGTGTAAAACATAAACCAAACGATGAAATTGGTTATTTCTTCATGTATAATGATCAACTCGATACTCCCTAGCCCCCAACAGCCTTTTTTTTCATAACACTTTAACCAGAGTGACGGGAGAGCGGCATTTCAGAAAACGTGCTTATCTCGGCGAGAAAAAGCGATTTCGGCAATAAAATTTAAAACGCGTGTAAAACATAAACCAAACGATGAAATTGGTTATTTCTTCATGTATAATGATCAACTCGATACTCCCTAGCCCCCAACAGCCTTTTTTTTCATGAACACTTTAACCAGAGTGACGGGAGAGCGGCATTTCAGAAAACGTGCTTATCTCGGCGAGAAAAAGCGATTTCGGCAATAAAATTTTAAAACGCGTGTAAAACATAAACCAAACGATGAAATTGGTTATTTCTTCATGTATAATGATCAACTCGATACTCCCTAGCCCCCAACAGCCTTTTTTTTTCATAACACTTTAACCAGAGTGACGGGAGAGCGGCATTTCAGAAAACGTGCTTATCTCGGCGAGAAAAAGCGATTTCGGCAATAAAATTTAAAACGCGTGTAAAACATAAACCAAACGATGAAATTGGTTATTTCTTCATGTATAATGATCAACTCGATACTCCCTAGCCCCCAACAGCCTTTTTTTTCATAACACTTTAACCAGAGTGACGGGAGAGCGGCATTTCAGAAAACGTGCTTATCTCGGCGAGAAAAAGCGATTTCGGCAATAAAATTTAAAACGCGTGTAAAACATAAACCAAACGATGAAATTGGTTATTTCTTCATGTATAATGATCAACTCGATACTCCCTAGCCCCCAACAGCCTTTTTTTTCATAACACTTTAACCAGAGTGACGGGAGAGCGGCATTTCAGAAAACGTGCTTATCTCGGCGAGAAAAAGCGATTTCGGCAATAAAATTTAAAACGCGTGTAAAACATAAACCAAACGATGAAATTGGTTATTTCTTCATGTATAATGATCAACTCGATACTCCCTAGCCCCCAACAGCCTTTTTTTTCATAACACTTTAACCAGAGTGACGGGAGAGCGGCATTTCAGAAAACGTGCTTATCTCGGCGAGAAAAAGCGATTTCGGCAATAAAATTTAAAACGCGTGTAAAACATAAACCAAACGATGAAATTGGTTATTTCTTCATGTATAATGATCAACTCGATACTCCCTAGCCCCCAACAGCCTTTTTTTTCATAACACTTTAACCAGAGTGACGGGAGAGCGGCATTTCAGAAAACGTGCTTATCTCGGCGAGAAAAAGCGATTTCGGCAATAAAATTTAAAACGCGTGTAAAACATAAACCAAACGATGAAATTGGTTATTTCTTCATGTATAATGATCAACTCGATACTCCCTAGCCCCCAACAGCCTTTTTTTTCATAACACTTTAACCAGAGTGACGGGAGAGCGGCATTTCAGAAAACGTGCTTATCTCGGCGAGAAAAAGCGATTTCGGCAATAAAATTTAAAACGCGTGTAAAACATAAACCAAACGATGAAATTGGTTATTTCTTCATGTATAATGATCAACTCGATACTCCCTAGCCCCCAACAGCCTTTTTTTTCATAACACTTTAACCAGAGTGACGGGAGAGCGGCATTTCAGAAAACGTGCTTATCTCGGCGAGAAAAAGCGATTTCGGCAATAAAATTTAAAACGCGTGTAAAACATAAACCAAACGATGAAATTGGTTATTTCTTCATGTATAATGATCAACTCGATACTCCCTAGCCCCCAACAGCCTTTTTTTTCATAACACTTTAACCAGAGTGACGGGAGAGCGGCATTTCAGAAAACGTGCTTATCTCGGCGAGAAAAAGCGATTTCGGCAATAAAATTTAAAACGCGTGTAAAACATAAACCAAACGATGAAATTGGTTATTTCTTCATGTATAATGATCAACTCGATACTCCCTAGCCCCCAACAGCCTTTTTTTTCATAACACTTTAACCAGAGTGACGGGAGAGCGGCATTTCAGAAAACGTGCTTATCTCGGCGAGAAAAAGCGATTTCGGCAATAAAATTAAACGCGTGTAAAACATAAACCAAACGATGAAATTGGTTATTTCTTCATGTATAATGATCAACTCGATACTCCCTAGCCCCCAACAGCCTTTTTTTTCATAACACTTTAACCAGAGTGACGGGAGAGCGGCATTTCAGAAAACGTGCTTATCTCGGCGAGAAAAAGCGATTTCGGCAATAACATTTAAAACGCGTGTAAAACATAAACCAAAACGATGAAATTGGTTATTTCTTCATGTATAATGATCAACTCGATACTCCCTAGCCCCCAACAGCCTTTTTTTCATAACACTTTAACCAGAGTGACGGGAGAGCGGCATTTCAGAAAACGTGCTTATCTCGGCGAGAAAAAGCGATTTCGGCAATAAAATTTAAAACGCGTGTAAAACATAAACCAAACGATGAAATTGGTTATTTCTTCATGTATAATGATCAACTCGATACTCCCTAGCCCCCAACAGCCTTTTTTTTCATAACACTTTAACCAGAGTGACGGGAGAGCGGCATTTCAGAAAACGTGCTTATCTCGGCGAGAAAAAGCGATTTCGGCAATAAAATTTAAAACGCGTGTAAAACATAAACCAAACGATGAAATTGGTTATTTCTTCATGTATAATGATCAACTCGATACTCCCTAGCCCCCAACAGCCTTTTTTTTCATAACACTTTAACCAGAGTGACGGGAGAGCGGCATTTCAGAAAACGTGCTTATCTCGGCGAGAAAAAGCGATTTCGGCAATAAAATTTAAAACGCGTGTAAAACATAAACCAAACGATGAAATTGGTTATTTCTTCATGTATAATGATCAACTCGATACTCCCTAGCCCCCAACAGCCTTTTTTTTCATAACACTTTAACCAGAGTGACGGGAGAGCGGCATTTCAGAAAACGTGCTTATCTCGGCGAGAAAAAGCGATTTCGGCAATAAAATTTAAAACGCGTGTAAAACATAAACCAAACGATGAAATTGGTTATTTCTTCATGTATAATGATCAACTCGATACTCCCTAGCCCCCAACAGCCTTTTTTTTCATAACACTTTAACCAGAGTGACGGGAGAGCGGCATTTCAGAAAACGTGCTTATCTCGGCGAGAAAAAGCGATTTCGGCAATAAAATTTAAAACGCGTGTAAAACATAAACCAAACGATGAAATTGGTTATTTCTTCATGTATAATGATCAACT
This sequence comes from Syngnathus leptorhynchus, assembly GCF_054491065.1. NCBI lineage: Eukaryota > Metazoa > Chordata > Actinopteri > Syngnathiformes > Syngnathidae > Syngnathus > Syngnathus leptorhynchus. Next base: position 21,235 of record NW_028232619.1, on the reverse strand, counting down.
CGATACTCCCTAGCCCCCAACAGCCTTTTTTTTCATAACACTTTAACCAGAGTGACGGGAGAGCGGCATTTCAGAAAACGTGCTTATCTCGGCGAGAAAAAGCGATTTCGGCAATAAAATTTAAAACGCGTGTAAAACATAAACCAAACGATGAAATTGGTTATTTCTTCATGTATAATGATCAACTCGATACTCCCTAGCCCCCAACAGCCTTTTTTTTCATAACACTTTAACCAGAGTGACGGGAGAGCGGCATTTCAGAAAACGTGCTTATCTCGGCGAGAAAAAGCGATTTCGGCAATAAAATTTAAAACGCGTGTAAAACATAAACCAAACGATGAAATTGGTTATTTCTTCATGTATAATGATCAACTCGATACTCCCTAGCCCCCAACAGCCTTTTTTTTCATAACACTTTAACCAGAGAGTGACGGGAGAGCGGCATTTCAGAAAACGTGCTTATCTCGGCGAGAAAAAGCGATTTCGGCAATAAAATTTAAAACGCGTGTAAAACATAAACCAAACGATGAAATTGGTTATTTCTTCATGTATAATGATCAACTCGATACTCCCTAGCCCCCAACAGCCTTTTTTTTCATAACACTTTAACCAGAGTGACGGGAGAGCGGCATTTCAGAAAACGTGCTTATCTCGGCGAGAAAAAGCGATTTCGGCAATAAAATTTAAAACGCGTGTAAAACATAAACCAAACGATGAAATTGGTTATTTCTTCATGTATAATGATCAACTCGATACTCCCTAGCCCCCAACAGCCTTTTTTTTCATAACACTTTAACCAGAGTGACGGGAGAGCGGCATTTCAGAAAACGTGCTTATCTCGGCGAGAAAAAGCGATTTCGGCAATAAAATTTAAAACGCGTGTAAAACATAAACCAAACGATGAAATTGGTTATTTCTTCATGTATAATGATCAACTCGATACTCCCTAGCCCCCAACAGCCTTTTTTTTCATAACACTTTAACCAGAGTGACGGGAGAGCGGCATTTCAGAAAACGTGCTTATCTCGGCGAGAAAAAGCGATTTCGGCAATAAAATTTAAAACGCGTGTAAAACATAAACCAAACGATGAAATTGGTTATTTCTTCATGTATAATGATCAACTCGATACTCCCTAGCCCCCAACAGCCTTTTTTTTCATAACACTTTAACCAGAGTGACGGGAGAGCGGCATTTCAGAAAACGTGCTTATCTCGGCGAGAAAAAGCGATTTCGGCAATAAAATTTAAAACGCGTGTAAAACATAAACCAAACGATGAAATTGGTTATTTCTTCATGTATAATGATCAACTCGATACTCCCTAGCCCCCAACAGCCTTTTTTTTCATAACACTTTAACCAGAGTGACGGGAGAGCGGCATTTCAGAAAACGTGCTTATCTCGGCGAGAAAAAGCGATTTCGGCAATAAAATTTAAAACGCGTGTAAAACATAAACCAAACGATGAAATTGGTTATTTCTTCATGTATAATGATCAACTCGATACTCCCTAGCCCCCAACAGCCTTTTTTTTCATAACACTTTAACCAGAGTGACGGGAGAGCGGCATTTCAGAAAACGTGCTTATCTCGGCGAGAAAAAGCGATTTCGGCAATAAAATTTAAAACGCGTGTAAAACATAAACCAAACGATGAAATTGGTTATTTCTTCATGTATAATGATCAACTCGATACTCCCTAGCCCCCAACAGCCTTTTTTTTCATAACACTTTAACCAGAGTGACGGGAGAGCGGCATTTCAGAAAACGTGCTTATCTCGGCGAGAAAAAGCGATTTCGGCAATAAAATTTAAAACGCGTGTAAAACATAAACCAAACGATGAAATTGGTTATTTCTTCATGTATAATGATCAACTCGATACTCCCTAGCCCCCAACAGCCTTTTTTTTCATAACACTTTAACCAGAGTGACGGGAGAGCGGCATTTCAGAAAACGTGCTTATCTCGGCGAGAAAAAGCGATTTCGGCAATAAAATTTAAAACGCGTGTAAAACATAAACCAAACGATGAAATTGGTTATTTCTTCATGTATAATGATCAACTCGATACTCCCTAGCCCCCAACAGCCTTTTTTTTCATAACACTTTAACCAGAGTGACGGGAGAGCGGCATTTCAGAAAACGTGCTTATCTCGGCGAGAAAAAGCGATTTCGGCAATAAAATTTAAAACGCGTGTAAAACATAAACCAAACGATGAAATTGGTTATTTCTTCATGTATAATGATCAACTCGATACTCCCTAGCCCCCAACAGCCTTTTTTTTCATAACACTTTAACCAGAGTGACGGGAGAGCGGCATTTCAGAAAACGTGCTTATCTCGGCGAGAAAAAGCGATTTCGGCAATAAAATTTAAAACGCGTGTAAAACATAAACCAAACGATGAAATTGGTTATTTCTTCATGTATAATGATCAACTCGATACTCCCTAGCCCCCAACAGCCTTTTTTTTCATAACACTTTAACCAGAGTGACGGGAGAGCGGCATTTCAGAAAACGTGCTTATCTCGGCGAGAAAAAGCGATTTCGGCAATAAAATTTAAAACGCGTGTAAAACATAAACCAAACGATGAAATTGGTTATTTCTTCATGTATAATGATCAACTCGATACTCCCTAGCCCCCAACAGCCTTTTTTTTCATAACACTTTAACCAGAGTGACGGGAGAGCGGCATTTCAGAAAACGTGCTTATCTCGGCGAGAAAAAGCGATTTCGGCAATAAAATTTAAAACGCGTGTAAAACATAAACCAAACGATGAAATTGGTTATTTCTTCATGTATAATGATCAACTCGATACTCCCTAGCCCCCAACAGCCTTTTTTTTCATAACACTTTAACCAGAGTGACGGGAGAGCGGCATTTCAGAAAACGTGCTTATCTCGGCGAGAAAAAGCGATTTCGGCAATAAAATTTAAAACGCGTGTAAAACATAAACCAAACGATGAAATTGGTTATTTCTTCATGTATAATGATCAACTCGATACTCCCTAGCCCCCAACAGCCTTTTTTTTCATAACACTTTAACCAGAGTGACGGGAGAGCGGCATTTCAGAAAACGTGCTTATCTCGGCGAGAAAAAGCGATTTCGGCAATAAAATTTAAAACGCGTGTAAAACATAAACCAAACGATGAAATTGGTTATTTCTTCATGTATAATGATCAACTCGATACTCCCTAGCCCCCAACAGCCTTTTTTTTCATAACACTTTAACCAGAGTGACGGGAGAGCGGCATTTCAGAAAACGTGCTTATCTCGGCGAGAAAAAGCGATTTCGGCAATAAAATTTAAAACGCGTGTAAAACATAAACCAAACGATGAAATTGGTTATTTCTTCATGTATAATGATCAACTCGATACTCCCTAGCCCCCAACAGCCTTTTTTTTCATAACACTTTAACCAGAGTGACGGGAGAGCGGCATTTCAGAAAACGTGCTTATCTCGGCGAGAAAAAGCGATTTCGGCAATAAAATTTAAAACGCGTGTAAAACATAAACCAAACGATGAAATTGGTTATTTCTTCATGTATAATGATCAACTCGATACTCCCTAGCCCCCAACAGCCTTTTTTTTCATAACACTTTAACCAGAGTGACGGGAGAGCGGCATTTCAGAAAACGTGCTTATCTCGGCGAGAAAAAGCGATTTCGGCAATAAAATTTAAAACGCGTGTAAAACATAAACCAAACGATGAAATTGGTTATTTCTTCATGTATAATGATCAACTCGATACTCCCTAGCCCCCAACAGCCTTTTTTTTCATAACACTTTAACCAGAGTGACGGGAGAGCGGCATTTCAGAAAACGTGCTTATCTCGGCGAGAAAAAGCGATTTCGGCAATAAAATTTAAAACGCGTGTAAAACATAAACCAAACGATGAAATTGGTTATTTCTTCATGTATAATGATCAACTCGATACTCCCTAGCCCCCAACAGCCTTTTTTTTCATAACACTTTAACCAGAGTGACGGGAGAGCGGCATTTCAGAAAACGTGCTTATCTCGGCGAGAAAAAGCGATTTCGGCAATAAAATTTAAAACGCGTGTAAAACATAAACCAAACGATGAAATTGGTTATTTCTTCATGTATAATGATCAACTCGATACTCCCTAGCCCCCAACAGCCTTTTTTTTCATAACACTTTAACCAGAGTGACGGGAGAGCGGCATTTCAGAAAACGTGCTTATCTCGGCGAGAAAAAGCGATTTCGGCAATAAAATTTAAAACGCGTGTAAAACATAAACCAAACGATGAAATTGGTTATTTCTTCATGTATAATGATCAACTCGATACTCCCTAGCCCCCAACAGCCTTTTTTTTCATAACACTTTAACCAGAGTGACGGGAGAGCGGCATTTCAGAAAACGTGCTTATCTCGGCGAGAAAAAGCGATTTCGGCAATAAAATTTAAAACGCGTGTAAAACATAAACCAAACGATGAAATTGGTTATTTCTTCATGTATAATGATCAACTCGATACTCCCTAGCCCCCAACAGCCTTTTTTTTCATAACACTTTAACCAGAGTGACGGGAGAGCGGCATTTCAGAAAACGTGCTTATCTCGGCGAGAAAAAGCGATTTCGGCAATAAAATTTAAAACGCGTGTAAAACATAAACCAAACGATGAAATTGGTTATTTCTTCATGTATAATGATCAACTCGATACTCCCTAGCCCCCAACAGCCTTTTTTTTCATAACACTTTAACCAGAGTGACGGGAGAGCGGCATTTCAGAAAACGTGCTTATCTCGGCGAGAAAAAGCGATTTCGGCAATAAAATTTAAAACGCGTGTAAAACATAAACCAAACGATGAAATTGGTTATTTCTTCATGTATAATGATCAACTCGATACTCCCTAGCCCCCAACAGCCTTTTTTTTCATAACACTTTAACCAGAGTGACGGGAGAGCGGCATTTCAGAAAACGTGCTTATCTCGGCGAGAAAAAGCGATTTCGGCAATAAAATTTAAAACGCGTGTAAAACATAAACCAAACGATGAAATTGGTTATTTCTTCATGTATAATGATCAACTCGATACTCCCTAGCCCCCAACAGCCTTTTTTTTCATAACACTTTAACCAGAGTGACGGGAGAGCGGCATTTCAGAAAACGTGCTTATCTCGGCGAGAAAAAGCGATTTCGGCAATAAAATTTAAAACGCGTGTAAAACATAAACCAAACGATGAAATTGGTTATTTCTTCATGTATAATGATCAACTCGATACTCCCTAGCCCCCAACAGCCTTTTTTTTCATAACACTTTAACCAGAGTGACGGGAGAGCGGCATTTCAGAAAACGTGCTTATCTCGGCGAGAAAAAGCGATTTCGGCAATAAAATTTAAAACGCGTGTAAAACATAAACCAAACGATGAAATTGGTTATTTCTTCATGTATAATGATCAACTCGATACTCCCTAGCCCCCAACAGCCTTTTTTTTCATAACACTTTAACCAGAGTGACGGGAGAGCGGCATTTCAGAAAACGTGCTTATCTCGGCGAGAAAAAGCGATTTCGGCAATAAAATTTAAAACGCGTGTAAAACATAAACCAAACGATGAAATTGGTTATTTCTTCATGTATAATGATCAACTCGATACTCCCTAGCCCCCAACAGCCTTTTTTTTCATAACACTTTAACCAGAGTGACGGGAGAGCGGCATTTCAGAAAACGTGCTTATCTCGGCGAGAAAAAGCGATTTCGGCAATAAAATTTAAAACGCGTGTAAAACATAAACCAAACGATGAAATTGGTTATTTCTTCATGTATAATGATCAACTCGATACTCCCTAGCCCCCAACAGCCTTTTTTTTCATAACACTTTAACCAGAGTGACGGGAGAGCGGCATTTCAGAAAACGTGCTTATCTCGGCGAGAAAAAGCGATTTCGGCAATAAAATTTAAAACGCGTGTAAAACATAAACCAAACGATGAAATTGGTTATTTCTTCATGTATAATGATCAACTCGATACTCCCTAGCCCCCAACAGCCTTTTTTTTCATAACACTTTAACCAGAGTGACGGGAGAGCGGCATTTCAGAAAACGTGCTTATCTCGGCGAGAAAAAGCGATTTCGGCAATAAAATTTAAAACGCGTGTAAAACATAAACCAAACGATGAAATTGGTTATTTCTTCATGTATAATGATCAACTCGATACTCCCTAGCCCCCAACAGCCTTTTTTTTCATAACACTTTAACCAGAGTGACGGGAGAGCGGCATTTCAGAAAACGTGCTTATCTCGGCGAGAAAAAGCGATTTCGGCAATAAAATTTAAAACGCGTGTAAAACATAAACCAAACGATGAAATTGGTTATTTCTTCATGTATAATGATCAACTCGATACTCCCTAGCCCCCAACAGCCTTTTTTTTCATAACACTTTAACCAGAGTGACGGGAGAGCGGCATTTCAGAAAACGTGCTTATCTCGGCGAGAAAAAGCGATTTCGGCAATAAAATTTAAAACGCGTGTAAAACATAAACCAAACGATGAAATTGGTTATTTCTTCATGTATAATGATCAACTCGATACTCCCTAGCCCCCAACAGCCTTTTTTTTCATAACACTTTAACCAGAGTGACGGGAGAGCGGCATTTCAGAAAACGTGCTTATCTCGGCGAGAAAAAGCGATTTCGGCAATAAAATTTAAAACGCGTGTAAAACATAAACCAAACGATGAAATTGGTTATTTCTTCATGTATAATGATCAACTCGATACTCCCTAGCCCCCAACAGCCTTTTTTTTCATAACACTTTAACCAGAGTGACGGGAGAGCGGCATTTCAGAAAACGTGCTTATCTCGGCGAGAAAAAGCGATTTCGGCAATAAAATTTAAAACGCGTGTAAAACATAAACCAAACGATGAAATTGGTTATTTCTTCATGTATAATGATCAACTCGATACTCCCTAGCCCCCAACAGCCTTTTTTTTCATAACACTTTAACCAGAGTGACGGGAGAGCGGCATTTCAGAAAACGTGCTTATCTCGGCGAGAAAAAGCGATTTCGGCAATAAAATTTAAAACGCGTGTAAAACATAAACCAAACGATGAAATTGGTTATTTCTTCATGTATAATGATCAACTCGATACTCCCTAGCCCCCAACAGCCTTTTTTTTCATAACACTTTAACCAGAGTGACGGGAGAGCGGCATTTCAGAAAACGTGCTTATCTCGGCGAGAAAAAGCGATTTCGGCAATAAAATTTAAAACGCGTGTAAAACATAAACCAAACGATGAAATTGGTTATTTCTTCATGTATAATGATCAACTCGATACTCCCTAGCCCCCAACAGCCTTTTTTTTCATAACACTTTAACCAGAGTGACGGGAGAGCGGCATTTCAGAAAACGTGCTTATCTCGGCGAGAAAAAGCGATTTCGGCAATAAAATTTAAAACGCGTGTAAAACATAAACCAAACGATGAAATTGGTTATTTCTTCATGTATAATGATCAACTCGATACTCCCTAGCCCCCAACAGCCTTTTTTTTCATAACACTTTAACCAGAGTGACGGGAGAGCGGCATTTCAGAAAACGTGCTTATCTCGGCGAGAAAAAGCGATTTCGGCAATAAAATTTAAAACGCGTGTAAAACATAAACCAAACGATGAAATTGGTTATTTCTTCATGTATAATGATCAACTCGATACTCCCTAGCCCCCAACAGCCTTTTTTTTCATAACACTTTAACCAGAGTGACGGGAGAGCGGCATTTCAGAAAACGTGCTTATCTCGGCGAGAAAAAGCGATTTCGGCAATAAAATTTAAAACGCGTGTAAAACATAAACCAAACGATGAAATTGGTTATTTCTTCATGTATAATGATCAACTCGATACTCCCTAGCCCCCAACAGCCTTTTTTTTCATAACACTTTAACCAGAGTGACGGGAGAGCGGCATTTCAGAAAACGTGCTTATCTCGGCGAGAAAAAGCGATTTCGGCAATAAAATTTAAAACGCGTGTAAAACATAAACCAAACGATGAAATTGGTTATTTCTTCATGTATAATGATCAACTCGATACTCCCTAGCCCCCAACAGCCTTTTTTTTCATAACACTTTAACCAGAGTGACGGGAGAGCGGCATTTCAGAAAACGTGCTTATCTCGGCGAGAAAAAGCGATTTCGGCAATAAAATTTAAAACGCGTGTAAAACATAAACCAAACGATGAAATTGGTTATTTCTTCATGTATAATGATCAACTCGATACTCCCTAGCCCCCAACAGCCTTTTTTTTCATAACACTTTAACCAGAGTGACGGGAGAGCGGCATTTCAGAAAACGTGCTTATCTCGGCGAGAAAAAGCGATTTCGGCAATAAAATTTAAAACGCGTGTAAAACATAAACCAAACGATGAAATTGGTTATTTCTTCATGTATAATGATCAACTCGATACTCCCTAGCCCCCAACAGCCTTTTTTTTCATAACACTTTAACCAGAGTGACGGGAGAGCGGCATTTCAGAAAACGTGCTTATCTCGGCGAGAAAAAGCGATTTCGGCAATAAAATTTAAAACGCGTGTAAAACATAAACCAAACGATGAAATTGGTTATTTCTTCATGTATAATGATCAACTCGATACTCCCTAGCCCCCAACAGCCTTTTTTTTCATAACACTTTAACCAGAGTGACGGGAGAGCGGCATTTCAGAAAACGTGCTTATCTCGGCGAGAAAAAGCGATTTCGGCAATAAAATTTAAAACGCGTGTAAAACATAAACCAAACGATGAAATTGGTTATTTCTTCATGTATAATGATCAACTCGATACTCCCTAGCCCCCAACAGCCTTTTTTTTCATAACACTTTAACCAGAGTGACGGGAGAGCGGCATTTCAGAAAACGTGCTTATCTCGGCGAGAAAAAGCGATTTCGGCAATAAAATTTAAAACGCGTGTAAAACATAAACCAAACGATGAAATTGGTTATTTCTTCATGTATAATGATCAACTCGATACTCCCTAGCCCCCAACAGCCTTTTTTTTCATAACACTTTAACCAGAGTGACGGGAGAGCGGCATTTCAGAAAACGTGCTTATCTCGGCGAGAAAAAGCGATTTCGGCAATAAAATTTAAAACGCGTGTAAAACATAAACCAAACGATGAAATTGGTTATTTCTTCATGTATAATGATCAACTCGATACTCCCTAGCCCCCAACAGCCTTTTTTTTCATAACACTTTAACCAGAGTGACGGGAGAGCGGCATTTCAGAAAACGTGCTTATCTCGGCGAGAAAAAGCGATTTCGGCAATAAAATTTAAAACGCGTGTAAAACATAAACCAAACGATGAAATTGGTTATTTCTTCATGTATAATGATCAACTCGATACTCCCTAGCCCCCAACAGCCTTTTTTTTCATAACACTTTAACCAGAGTGACGGGAGAGCGGCATTTCAGAAAACGTGCTTATCTCGGCGAGAAAAAGCGATTTCGGCAATAAAATTTAAAACGCGTGTAAAACATAAACCAAACGATGAAATTGGTTATTTCTTCATGTATAATGATCAACTCGATACTCCCTAGCCCCCAACAGCCTTTTTTTTCATAACACTTTAACCAGAGTGACGGGAGAGCGGCATTTCAGAAAACGTGCTTATCTCGGCGAGAAAAAGCGATTTCGGCAATAAAATTTAAAACGCGTGTAAAACATAAACCAAACGATGAAATTGGTTATTTCTTCATGTATAATGATCAACTCGATACTCCCTAGCCCCCAACAGCCTTTTTTTTCATAACACTTTAACCAGAGTGACGGGAGAGCGGCATTTCAGAAAACGTGCTTATCTCGGCGAGAAAAAGCGATTTCGGCAATAAAATTTAAAACGCGTGTAAAACATAAACCAAACGATGAAATTGGTTATTTCTTCATGTATAATGATCAACTCGATACTCCCTAGCCCCCAACAGCCTTTTTTTTCATAACACTTTAACCAGAGTGACGGGAGAGCGGCATTTCAGAAAACGTGCTTATCTCGGCGAGAAAAAGCGATTTCGGCAATAAAATTTAAAACGCGTGTAAAACATAAACCAAACGATGAAATTGGTTATTTCTTCATGTATAATGATCAACTCGATACTCCCTAGCCCCCAACAGCCTTTTTTTTCATAACACTTTAACCAGAGTGACGGGAGAGCGGCATTTCAGAAAACGTGCTTATCTCGGCGAGAAAAAGCGATTTCGGCAATAAAATTTAAAACGCGTGTAAAACATAAACCAAACGATGAAATTGGTTATTTCTTCATGTATAATGATCAACTCGATACTCCCTAGCCCCCAACAGCCTTTTTTTTCATAACACTTTAACCAGAGTGACGGGAGAGCGGCATTTCAGAAAACGTGCTTATCTCGGCGAGAAAAAGCGATTTCGGCAATAAAATTTAAAACGCGTGTAAAACATAAACCAAACGATGAAATTGGTTATTTCTTCATGTATAATGATCAACTCGATACTCCCTAGCCCCCAACAGCCTTTTTTTTCATAACACTTTAACCAGAGTGACGGGAGAGCGGCATTTCAGAAAACGTGCTTATCTCGGCGAGAAAAAGCGATTTCGGCAATAAAATTTAAAACGCGTGTAAAACATAAACCAAACGATGAAATTGGTTATTTCTTCATGTATAATGATCAACTCGATACTCCCTAGCCCCCAACAGCCTTTTTTTTCATAACACTTTAACCAGAGTGACGGGAGAGCGGCATTTCAGAAAACGTGCTTATCTCGGCGAGAAAAAGCGATTTCGGCAATAAAATTTAAAACGCGTGTAAAACATAAACCAAACGATGAAATTGGTTATTTCTTCATGTATAATGATCAACTCGATACTCCCTAGCCCCCAACAGCCTTTTTTTTCATAACACTTTAACCAGAGTGACGGGAGAGCGGCATTTCAGAAAACGTGCTTATCTCGGCGAGAAAAAGCGATTTCGGCAATAAAATTTAAAACGCGTGTAAAACATAAACCAAACGATGAAATTGGTTATTTCTTCATGTATAATGATCAACTCGATACTCCCTAGCCCCCAACAGCCTTTTTTTTCATAACACTTTAACCAGAGTGACGGGAGAGCGGCATTTCAGAAAACGTGCTTATCTCGGCGAGAAAAAGCGATTTCGGCAATAAAATTTAAAACGCGTGTAAAACATAAACCAAACGATGAAATTGGTTATTTCTTCATGTATAATGATCAACTCGATACTCCCTAGCCCCCAACAGCCTTTTTTTTCATAACACTTTAACCAGAGTGACGGGAGAGCGGCATTTCAGAAAACGTGCTTATCTCGGCGAGAAAAAGCGATTTCGGCAATAAAATTTAAAACGCGTGTAAAACATAAACCAAACGATGAAATTGGTTATTTCTTCATGTATAATGATCAACTCGATACTCCCTAGCCCCCAACAGCCTTTTTTTTCATAACACTTTAACCAGAGTGACGGGAGAGCGGCATTTCAGAAAACGTGCTTATCTCGGCGAGAAAAAGCGATTTCGGCAATAAAATTTAAAACGCGTGTAAAACATAAACCAAACGATGAAATTGGTTATTTCTTCATGTATAATGATCAACTCGATACTCCCTAGCCCCCAACAGCCTTTTTTTTCATAACACTTTAACCAGAGTGACGGGAGAGCGGCATTTCAGAAAACGTGCTTATCTCGGCGAGAAAAAGCGATTTCGGCAATAAAATTTAAAACGCGTGTAAAACATAAACCAAACGATGAAATTGGTTATTTCTTCATGTATAATGATCAACTCGATACTCCCTAGCCCCCAACAGCCTTTTTTTTCATAACACTTTAACCAGAGTGACGGGAGAGCGGCATTTCAGAAAACGTGCTTATCTCGGTGAGAAAAAGCGATTTCGGCAATAAAATTTAAAACGCGTGTAAAACATAAACCAAACGATGAAATTGGTTTTTTCTTCATGTATAATGATCAACTCGATACTCCCTAGCCCCCAACAGCCTTTTTTTTCATAACACTTTAACCAGAGTGACGGGAGAGCGGCATTTCAGAAAACGTGCTTATCTCGGCGAGAAAAAGCGATTTCGGCAATAAAATTTAAAACGCGTGTAAAACATAAACCAAACGATGAAATTGGTTATTTCTTCATGTATAATGATCAACTCGATACTCCCTAGCCCCCAACAGCCTTTTTTTTTATAACACTTTAACCAGAGTGACGGGAGAGCGGCATTTCAGAAAACGTGCTTATCTCGGCGAGAAAAAGCGATTTCGGCAATAAAATTTAAAACGCGTGTAAAACATAAACCAAACGATGAAATTGGTTATTTCTTCATGTATAATGATCAACTCGATACTCCCTAGCCCCCAACAGCCTTTTTTTTCATAACACTTTAACCAGAGTGACGGGAGAGCGGCATTTCAGAAAACGTGCTTATCTCGGCGAGAAAAAGCGATTTCGGCAATAAAATTTAAAACGCGTGTAAAACATAAACCAAACGATGAAATTGGTTATTTCTTCATGTATAATGATCAACTCGATACTCCCTAGCCCCCAACAGCCTTTTTTTTCATAACACTTTAACCAGAGTGACGGGAGAGCGGCATTTCAGAAAACGTGCTTATCTCGGCGAGAAAAAGCGATTTCGGCAATAAAATTTAAAACGCGTGTAAAACATAAACCAAACGATGAAATTGGTTATTTCTTCATGTATAATGATCAACTCGATACTCCCTAGCCCCCAACAGCCTTTTTTTTCATAACACTTTAACCAGAGTGACGGGAGAGCGGCATTTCAGAAAACGTGCTTATCTCGGCGAGAAAAAGCGATTTCGGCAATAAAATTTAAAACGCGTGTAAAACATAAACCAAACGATGAAATTGGTTATTTCTTCATGTATAATGATCAACTCGATACTCCCTAGCCCCCAACAGCCTTTTTTTTTCATAACACTTTAACCAGAGTGACGGGAGAGCGGCATTTCAGAAAACGTGCTTATCTCGGCGAGAAAAAGCGATTTCGGCAATAAAATTTAAAACGCGTGTAAAACATAAACCAAACGATGAAATTGGTTATTTCTTCATGTGTAATGATCAACTCGATACTCCCTAGCCCCCAACAGCCTTTTTTTTCATAACACTTTAACCAGAGTGACGGGAGAGCGGCATTTCAGAAAACGTGCTTATCTCGGCGAGAAAAAGCGATTTCGGCAATAAAATTTAAAACGCGTGTAAAACATAAACCAAACGATGAAATTGGTTATTTCTTCATGTATAATGATCAACTCGAGTCGAGCTCCAGGGAGAGAGGCTGATTTTTCGCTTTTTGAGGCCGACCGACGAACCGGCGCGGGGCGGACTCAAAAGCCCGCAGAGCCGTAGGCACTTAGAAAAGTTTCGCCTTTGGCTGTGAGCTCCAGGGGGAGAGGCTGGTTTTGCGTTATTTTAGGCCGGCTGGAGAACCGGCGCGGGTCGGACGCACAATCCCCGCAGAGCCGTGGGCACTTAGAAAATTTTTGCCAAGTTGGCTCTGAGCGCCTGGTACCTAATATGGAAGTATAGAGGCCGACTTTCGGGCAAGATCACGCCGCGTTAGGCTTCCAGGACCCCGGCTAAGCAATTTTACCGGGCCGCCCGGTTCTTTTTTTGAACCAGCCCGGTTCTTTTTACACTTCCAGCTGGAGCTCAGCAGCGGCTTTTTGCGCAAGATCACGCCGGGTTAGGCTTCCAGGACCTCGGCTAAGCAATTCTACCGGGCCGCCCGGTTCTTTTTTTGAACCAGCCCGGTTCTTTTTACACTTCCAGCTGGAGCTCACGAGCGGCTTTTTGGACAAGATCACGCCTTGTTAGGCTTCCAGAGCCCCGGCTAAGCAATTTTACCGGCCCGCCCGGTTCTTTTTTTTAACCAGCCCGGTTCTTTTTACACTTCCAGCTGGAGCTCAGCAGCGGGTTTTTGGACAAGATCACGCCGTGTTAGGCTTCCAGAGCCCCGGCTAAGCAATTTTACAGGGTCGCCCGGTTCTTTTTTTTAACCAGCCCGGTTTTTTTTACACTTCTAGCTGGAGCTCAGCAGCGGCTTTTTGCACAGTATCACGCCGGGTTAGGCTTCCAGAGCCCCGGCTAAGCAATTTTACCGGGCCGCCCGGTTCTTTTTTTTAACCAGCCCGGTTCTTTTTACACTTCCAGCTGGAGCTCAGCAGCGGCTTTTTGGACAAGATCACGCCGTGTTAGGCTTCCAGAGCCCCGGCTAAGCAATTTTACCGGGTCGCCCGGTTCTTTTTTTTAACCAGCCCGGTTCTTTTTACACTTCCAGCGGGAGCTCAGCAGCGGCTTTTTGGACAAGATCACGCCGTGTTAGGCTTCCAGAGCCCCGGCTAAGCAATTTTACCGGGTCGCCCGGTTCTTTTTTTAACCAGCCCGGTTCTTTTTACACTTCCAGCTGGAGCTCAGCATCGTGTAAAACATAAACCAAACGATGAAATTGGTTATTTCTTCATGTATAATGATCAACTCGATACTCCCTAGCCCCCAACAGCCTTTTTTTTTCATAACACTTTAACCAGAGTGACGGGAGAGCGGCATTTCAGAAAACGTGCTTATCTCGGCGAGAAAAAGCGATTTCGGCAATAAAATTTAAAACGCGTGTAAAACATAAACCAAACGATGAAATTGGTTATTTCTTCATGTATAATGATCAACTCGATACTCCCTAGCCCCCAACAGCCTTTTTTTTCATAACACTTTAACCAGAGTGACGGGAGAGCGGCATTTCAGAAAACGTGCTTATCTCGGCGAGAAAAAGCGATTTCGGCAATAAAATTTAAAACGCGTGTAAAACATAAACCAAACGATGAAATTGGTTATTTCTTCATGTATAATGATCAACTCGATACTCCCTAGCCCCCAACAGCCTTTTTTTTCATAACACTTTAACCAGAGTGACGGGAGAGCGGCATTTCAGAAAACGTGCTTATCTCGGCGAGAAAAAGCGATTTCGGCAATAAAATTTAAAACGCGTGTAAAACATAAACCAAACGATGAAATTGGTTATTTCTTCATGTATACTGCTCAACTCGATACTCCCTAGCCCCCAACAGCCTTTTTTTTCATAACACTTTAACCAGAGTGACGGGAGAGCGGCATTTCAGAAAACGTGCTTATCTCGGCGAGAAAAAGCGATTTCGGCAATAAAATTTAAAACGCGTGTAAAACATAAACCAAACGATGAAATTGGTTATTTCTTCATGTATAATGATCAACTCGATACTCCCTAGCCCCCAACAGCCTTTTTTTTCATAACACTTTAACCAGAGTGACGGGAGAGCGGCATTTCAGAAAACGTGCTTATCTCGGCGAGAAAAAGCGATTTCGGCAATAAAATTTAAAACGCGTGTAAAACATAAACCAAACGATGAAATTGGTTATTTCTTCATGTATAATGATCAACTCGATACTCCCTAGCCCCCAACAGCCTTTTTTTTCATAACACTTTAACCAGAGTGACGGGAGAGCGGCATTTCAGAAAACGTGCTTATCTCGGCGAGAAAAAGCGATTTCGGCAATAAAATTTAAAACGCGTGTAAAACATAAACCAAACGATGAAATTGGTTATTTCTTCATGTATAATGATCAACTCGATACTCCCTAGCCCCCAACAGCCTTTTTTTTCATAACACTTTAACCAGAGTGACGGGAGAGCGGCATTTCAGAAAACGTGCTTATCTCGGCGAGAAAAAGCGATTTCGGCAATAAAATTTAAAACGCGTGTAAAACATAAACCAAACGATGAAATTGGTTATTTCTTCATGTATAATGATCAACTCGATACTCCCTAGCCCCCAACAGCCTTTTTTTTCATAACACTTTAACCAGAGTGACGGGAGAGCGGCATTTCAGAAAACGTGCTTATCTCGGCGAGAAAAAGCGATTTCGGCAATAAAATTTAAAACGCGTGTAAAACATAAACCAAACGATGAAATTGGTTATTTCTTCATGTATAATGATCAACTCGATACTCCCTAGCCCCCAACAGCCTTTTTTTTCATAACACTTTAACCAGAGTGACGGGAGAGCGGCATTTCAGAAAACGTGCTTATCTCGGCGAGAAAAAGCGATTTCGGCAATAAAATTTAAAACGCGTGTAAAACATAAACCAAACGATGAAATTGGTTATTTCTTCATGTATAATGATCAACTCGATACTCCCTAGCCCCCAACAGCCTTTTTTTTCATAACACTTTAACCAGAGTGACGGGAGAGCGGCATTTCAGAAAACGTGCTTATCTCGGCGAGAAAAAGCGATTTCGGCAATAACATTTAAAACGCGTGTAAAACATAAACCAAACGATGAAATTGGTTATTTCTTCATGTATAATGATCAACTCGATACTCCCTAGCCCCCAACAGCCTTTTTTTTCATAACACTTTAACCAGAGTGACGGGAGAGCGGCATTTCAGAAAACGTGCTTATCTCGGCGAGAAAAAGCGATTTCGGCAATAAAATTTAAAACGCGTGTAAAACATAAACCAAACGATGAAATTGGTTATTTCTTCATGTATAATGATCAACTCGATACTCCCTAGCCCCCAACAGCCTTTTTTTTCATAACACTTTAACCAGAGTGACAGGAGAGCGGCATTTCAGAAAACGTGCTTATCTCGGCGAGAAAAAGCGATTTCGGCAATAAAATTTAAAACGCGTGTAAAACATAAACCAAACGATGAAATTGGTTATTTCTTCATGTATAATGATCAACTCGATACTCCCTAGCCCCCAACAGCCTTTTTTTTCATAACACTTTAACCAGAGTGACGGGAGAGCGGCATTTCAGAAAACGTGCTTATCTCGGCGAGAAAAAGCGATTTCGGCAATAAAATTTAAAACGCGTGTAAAACATAAACCAAACGATGAAATTGGTTATTTCTTCATGTATAATGATCAACTCGATACTCCCTAGCCCCCAACAGCCTTTTTTTTCATAACACTTTAACCAGAGTGACGGGAGAGCGGCATTTCAGAAAACGTGCTTATCTCGGCGAGAAAAAGCGATTTCGGCAATAAAATTTAAAACGCGTGTAAAACATAAACCAAACGATGAAATTGGTTATTTCTTCATGTATAATGATCAACTCGATACTCCCTAGCCCCCAACAGCCTTTTTTTTCATAACACTTTAACCAGAGTGACGGGAGAGCGGCATTTCAGAAAACGTGCTTATCTCGGCGAGAAAAAGCGATTTCGGCAATAAAATTTAAAACGCGTGTAAAACATAAACCAAACGATGAAATTGGTTATTTCTTCATGTATAATGATCAACTCGATACTCCCTAGCCCCCAACAGCCTTTTTTTTCATAACACTTTAACCAGAGTGACGGGAGAGCGGCATTTCAGAAAACGTGCTTATCTCGGCGAGAAAAAGCGATTTCGGCAATAAAATTTAAAACGCGTGTAAAACATAAACCAAACGATGAAATTGGTTATTTCTTCATGTATAATGATCAACTCGATACTCCCTAGCCCCCAACAGCCTTTTTTTTCATAACACTTTAACCAGAGTGACGGGAGAGCGGCATTTCAGAAAACGTGCTTATCTCGGCGAGAAAAAGCGATTTCGGCAATAAAATTTAAAACGCGTGTAAAACATAAACCAAACGATGAAATTGGTTATTTCTTCATGTATAATGATCAACTCGATACTCCCTAGCCCCCAACAGCCTTTTTTTTCATAACACTTTAACCAGAGTGACGGGAGAGCGGCATTTCAGAAAACGTGCTTATCTCGGCGAGAAAAAGCGATTTCGGCAATAAAATTTAAAACGCGTGTAAAACATAAACCAAACGATGAAATTGGTTATTTCTTCATGTATAATGATCAACTCGATACTCCCTAGCCCCCAACAGCCTTTTTTTTCATAACACTTTAACCAGAGTGACGGGAGAGCGGCATTTCAGAAAACGTGCTTATCTCGGCGAGAAAAAGCGATTTCGGCAATAAAATTTAAAACGCGTGTAAAACATAAACCAAACGATGAAATTGGTTATTTCTTCATGTATAATGATCAACTCGATACTCCCTAGCCCCCAACAGCCTTTTTTTTCATAACACTTTAACCAGAGTGACGGGAGAGCGGCATTTCAGAAAACGTGCTTATCTCGGCGAGAAAAAGCGATTTCGGCAATAAAATTTAAAACGCGTGTAAAACATAAACCAAACGATGAAATTGGTTATTTCTTCATGTATAATGATCAACTCGATACTCCCTAGCCCCCAACAGCCTTTTTTTTCATAACACTTTAACCAGAGTGACGGGAGAGCGGCATTTCAGAAAACGTGCTTATCTCGGCGAGAAAAAGCGATTTCGGCAATAAAATTTAAAACGCGTGTAAAACATAAACCAAACGATGAAATTGGTTATTTCTTCATGTATAATGATCAACTCGATACTCCCTAGCCCCCAACAGCCTTTTTTTTCATAACACTTTAACCAGAGTGACGGGAGAGCGGCATTTCAGAAAACGTGCTTATCTCGGCGAGAAAAAGCGATTTCGGCAATAAAATTTAAAATGCGTGTAAAACATAAACCAAACGATGAAATTGGTTATTTCTTCATGTATAATGATCAACTCGATACTCCCTAGCCCCCAACAGCCTTTTTTTTCATAACACTTTAACCAGAGTGACGGGAGAGCGGCATTTCAGAAAACGTGCTTATCGGCGAGAAAAAGCGATTTCGGCAATAAAATTTAAAACGCGTGTAAAACATAAACCAAACGATGAAATTGGTTATTTCTTCATGTATAATGATCAACTCGATACTCCCTAGCCCCCAACAGCCTTTTTTTTCATAACACTTTAACCAGAGTGACGGGAGAGCGGCATTTCAGAAAACGTGCTTATCTCGGCGAGAAAAAGCGATTTCGGCAATAAAATTTAAAACGCGTGTAAAACATAAACCAAACGATGAAATTGGTTATTTCTTCATGTATAATGATCAACTCGATACTCCCTAGCCCCCAACAGCCTTTTTTTTCATAACACTTTAACCAGAGTGACGGGAGAGCGGCATTTCAGAAAACGTGCTTATCTCGGCGAGAAAAAGCGATTTCGGCAATAAAATTTAAAACGCGTGTAAAACATAAACCAAACGATGAAATTGGTTATTTCTTCATGTATAATGATCAACTCGATACTCCCTAGCCCCCAACAGCCTTTTTTTTCATAACACTTTAACCAGAGTGACGGGAGAGCGGCATTTCAGAAAACGTGCTTATCTCGGCGAGAAAAAGCGATTTCGGCAATAAAATTTAAAACGCGTGTAAAACATAAACCAAACGATGAAATTGGTTATTTCTTCATGTATAATGATCAACTCGATACTCCCTAGCCCCCAACAGCCTTTTTTTTCATAACACTTTAACCAGAGTGACGGGAGAGCGGCATTTCAGAAAACGTGCTTATCTCGGCGAGAAAAAGCGATTTCGGCAATAAAATTTAAAACGCGTGTAAAACATAAACCAAACGATGAAATTGGTTATTTCTTCATGTATAATGATCAACTCGATACTCCCTAGCCCCCAACAGCCTTTTTTTTCATAACACTTTAACCAGAGTGACGGGAGAGCGGCATTTCAGAAAACGTGCTTATCTCGGCGAGAAAAAGCGATTTCGGCAATAAAATTTAAAACGCGTGTAAAACATAAACCAAACGATGAAATTGGTTATTTCTTCATGTATAATGATCAACTCGATACTCCCTAGCCCCCAACAGCCTTTTTTTTCATAACACTTTAACCAGAGTGACGGGAGAGCGGCATTTCAGAAAACGTGCTTATCTCGGCGAGAAAAAGCGATTTCGGCAATAAAATTTAAAACGCGTGTAAAACATAAACCAAACGATGAAATTGGTTATTTCTTCATGTATAATGATCAACTCGATACTCCCTAGCCCCCAACAGCCTTTTTTTTCATAACACTTTAACCAGAGTGACGGGAGAGCGGCATTTCAGAAAACGTGCTTATCTCGGTGAGAAAAAGCGATTTCGGCAATAAAATTTAAAACGCGTGTAAAACATAAACCGAACGATGAAATTGGTTATTTCTTCATGTATAATGATCAACTCGATACTCCCTAGCCCCCAACAGCCTTTTTTTTCATAACACTTTAACCAGAGTGACGGGAGAGCGGCATTTCAGAAAACGTGCTTATCTCGGCGAGAAAAAGCGATTTCGGCAATAAAATTTAAAACGCGTGTAAAACATAAACCGAACGATGAAATTGGTTATTTCTTCATGTATAATGATCAACTCGATACTCCCTAGCCCCCAACAGCCTTTTTTTTCATAACACTTTAACCAGAGTGACGGGAGAGCGGCATTTCAGAAAACGTGCTTATCTCGGCGAGAAAAAGCGATTTCGGCAATAAAATTTAAAACGCGTGTAAAACATAAACCAAACGATGAAATTGGTTATTTCTTCATGTATAATGATCAACTCGATACTCCCTAGCCCCCAACAGCCTTTTTTTTCATAACACTTTAACCAGAGTGACGGGAGAGCGGCATTTCAGAAAACGTGCTTATCTCGGCGAGAAAAAGCGATTTCGGCAATAAAATTTAAAACGCGTGTAAAACATAAACCAAACGATGAAATTGGTTATTTCTTCATGTATAATGATCAACTCGATACTCCCTAGCCCCCAACAGCCTTTTTTTTCATAACACTTTAACCAGAGTGACGGGAGAGCGGCATTTCAGAAAACGTGCTTATCTCGGCGAGAAAAAGCGATTTCGGCAATAAAATTTAAAACGCGTGTAAAACATAAACCAAACGATGAAATTGGTTATTTCTTCATGTATAATGATCAACTCGATACTCCCTAGCCCCCAACAGCCTTTTTTTTCATAACACTTTAACCAGAGTGACGGGAGAGCGGCATTTCAGAAAACGTGCTTATCTCGGCGAGAAAAAGCGATTTCGGCAATAAAATTTAAAACGCGTGTAAAACATAAACCAAACGATGAAATTGGTTATTTCTTCATGTATAATGATCAACTCGATACTCCCTAGCCCCCAACAGCTTTTTTTTTCATAACACTTTAACCAGAGTGACGGGAGAGCGGCATTTCAGAAAACGTGCTTATCTCGGCGAGAAAAAGCGATTTCGGCAATAAAATTTAAAACGCGTGTAAAACATAAACCAAACGATGAAATTGGTTATTTCTTCATGTATAATGATCAAC